>NW_014040524.1:15000-40000 GCF_001186125.1 Sphaeroforma arctica JP610
ATATTGAATGTGCGTGTAAATAGTGTACTCAGAGGGTTTACTTATTATATGTGCCCATTGAATTCGAGTGCGAGAGTGTACTTTGAGGGTCTGTTCTATCCAGGACATACATGCATTGCATATGATTGGGAGCGTATACGTATATTGCGATGGAATGCTAGTTATGAGTATTGTGTGCTCGATTGGGCATCATCCTTCCCTGTCAAACGTTTATCACTTTCACTCTTGTTAGGTGGCACTTGAGTCAGTGGCTCGTCCAAGCGGATCATCACTACACTCATCTGCAGTGTACCAGTCGTCGTCTCCACTGACGAGAGCACTGAATAAACCCGAGGGCCTGTACCACCCACAGGCTTACTATTAACAAGAATGCGAGGCGAAGACTTATTCTCTTTGCACATCAGTATAGAGTCCATACTATGCATGCAACTAACAAACGAAGTAAACTCATTCTCAGTATAGAGTCCATACTATGTATGCAACCAACAAACGAAGTAAACTCATTCTCTTTGCACATCAGTATAGAATTATGCAACCAACAAATGAAGTAAACTAGTCCTCTTTGCACATCACTAAAGAGTCCATTCTATGTATGCAACCAACAAAGGAAGTAAACTCATTCTCTTAGCACATCAGTATAGAATTATGCAACCAACAGATGAAGTAAACTCATTCTCTTTGCACATCAGAATAGGATCCATTGTATGTGTGCAACCAACAAATGAAGTACGTAAGTTCCGGAGTGCGTCGATACAGAAAGTACGGTGCATTTACATTCAGGTCCATAGTGGCAGTTATCCCAATTCTCGAAAACCCTCAGCCTGATAATGCTCAGGGCTTTCTACGAATATTAATAGAGACGATATGTGATTTGTCGTGATTTTGAGAAGTCTCACCATAGTTGTCTCATGATATTGATCCTTTAGCCAATGTACAGCAAATACCATACAGTATGAAGAACAAGGCCAGAAGGTACACGAGAAGTGTTTTGACCGAGTTTCCTACTTAAAATCACCGTTGGATCTGATACGTATACGTATTTTATTTGCATCAACACGTGTACGTACACACCCAATGTTTGGTGTACATGTAGAATGCAGCAGGGCTACGGATTGCATGTTTATTTGATGTTTTTTTTCTGTGGGAGCGATATCGTTTTCGCAAGTATGGCCAGCATATTTACACAGTACACAGATCAAAAGCAACTTGGGCCGGTGAATGTGTCTCGGAATGACTTCTGTGGGGGTTTTCACAAACAATAACTATGGACGGCCCGGAGACTTCGCGCGCCAGCGGCCAGTCTCGTCTCTTTCGTAGTTGGATGCACCTGAGTGTATACGTGTAGGTAAAAAGCACCTGAGTGTGTACGTGTAGTTAAATCGGTACGACTTGAGAGGCTATTATTGTAGCGACAAGAAGACTGGTAGGTACGATTGTGCCACAGTTTCAGCAATCGGTATACAAACCATATGTTCGCATATTGAGGTATATTTGCTCATACAACGGCCATAGTAGGAAACAATCAATCCGTCAAAATAACACACAGAAGGTGAAGGAAAGTAGGAACCATAGGCAAATAATATCCATATTTAGTAATGAAATAATAAATGCTTCACGCAGACAAACAAATCGTGCAGATATAGCACGATTTGAAACCAAGAAAAATAAAGTTATAATTTATCAAGAGAACGGATGTTAAAATGCACTATCTATCCTCATAGTATACGACGATTGAACAGTCCATACCGCGACATCCCATAATATGAACGCAAATCCAGACCATGACACGCAATAGCAGAGCCAAAACACTCAAGTACACTAAACTACAGTAGATCATCCTATTATGCATCAGATGCTACGATTGAGTTCGGGGTAATATACATTTTAAACATAGGCAGTTTGATGAAGTGAGAGTCGCACAAAATAAAGCGAGAATAGACAAATCAGACACAGAGAATCCCATCAATGAGCAGTAAACTACAAAAACAAATACCGGATAAAGCAAAAACCGGCTTAAGCACGTATCACAGTACACGCACAAATGAACATCCTACCGTATGAGGCTCGTTGAGAGTGCTGGTCCAGAACAGCTTTCTTCGGAATTAATGGTGTGCGACTACTACGAGCTTCAACCTGGTAACAATAATCAAGAACAAGAATGTCCCGCTTAAAAACAGAATAGCTGCACTAGCACTGATTAGCAAGAATTACTACACACGTGATTGTTAAGTACCAGTCATACATAATTAAAAGAAATGGGAACCCAGCACTAGCACTGATTAGCAAGCATTACTACACACGTGATTGTTAACTACCAGTCATACATAATTAAAAGAAATGGGAACCCAGCACTAGCACTGATTAGCAAGCATGACTACACACGTGATTGTTAACTACCAGTCATACATAATTAAAAGAAATGGGAACCCAGCACTAGCACCAATTAGCAAGCATTGATACACACGTGATTGTTAACTGCCAGTCATACATAATTGTGAGTGGTCGTACACTCAGCAACCCCAAGGACTGATCTTCCAGTGCTTACACCTCTAGTAGGATCTATTTTCATCTATAGCATAGCTCTTGGACGATTGAGATTGTATTACAGGAACATACCTTTTGGGAGCCGCGCAACTTGCCGATGGCCCAGGACACAATTCTATATGGAACGTAAACTGGGGAGATCACCACATACCCCACAAACTTAGTGCAGAGCGTCACCGCACTGAAACAGAAGCCGATAAACCCGCTAAAAAAACCACGATTGGCTGCCATGGCTTTGGTTTTGGCCTGTTTCGCTAATTCTTCGTGCGCAGGCTCCAGGTATGGTCCTGCAATACGAGACACAATGTGCAGCTGAGCACCTTTAAGCGACCAATAGAAGTTTGTTTTGATATGTCGACCGTACACTCTAATTGCACACGATAGCTAGATGAAGGACATCTCACGGTAAAACCACAACGGAACAAATGCGTGGGTACTGGTGGAGTCAGGTTGAGAAATCCAGACCTGCTTTTAATCAAACTGGCATCACCATGACAAACTCGCGATGGTGCCACGACACCTAGAGCATGTTGGCAAAATTGAAAGGTTGGATGCACACTCCTATCGTTACCAAATGTGATAGTTATATGAAAATAGACTCTACGTTGCAACACTCCTATCGCTACCGAATGTGTTAGTTATATGAAAATAGACTCTACGGTGCAACACTCCTATCGCTACCAAATGTGTTAGTTATATGAAAATAGACTCTACGTTGCAACACTCCTATCGCTACCAAATGTGATAGTTATATGAAAATAGACTCTACGTTACAACACTCCTATCGTTACCAAATGTGATAGTTATATGATAATAGACTCTACGTTGTATCACTCATATCGTTATCAAAATGTGATAGTTATATGAAAATAGACTACGTTGTAACACTCCTATAGTTACCAAATGTGGTGGCTATGATATGAAAATAGACTCTACGTTGTAACACTCCTATCGTTATCAAAATGTGATAGTTATATGAAAATAGACTACGTTGTAACCCTCCTATAGTTACCAAATGTGATGGTTATGATATGAAAATAGACTACGTTGTAGCTCATGGCAGCTCTCGCGCTATTAAGGTGTCCAAGATACAGCCGCAATTCACAGAGCAGTGTTTGAATATGCTCCCCAGTCAACAGCCATACCTTTAAAACCTGGGGTTAGGGCAGCCACTCGTGAGATCTGCAGAATGTGCGAAAGAACGCCATTGTATCGGCTCTCTTCAATATCAGACGGAGTGAAGCAGATGCCCTTGTCAACTCCGTTGTCCTGTTGGGCCAAGTGAATTAGGAGGAGACACCACGGTCATCATTGTTGCACAAGTGCTTCCAGAATAAATGATACTGTCCCTGGCGGTTAGTGTATGTGACTGTTTTAGACTGTCACTGTCGGTTAGTGTATGTGACTGTTGCCCCTACATGTTAGTGCCCTGTTAATAATTCTGAGCCTGTGCTGCCATCATCGCTTAGATTTCATCCGAATCGATAGATTTCAACATCCACTTCCCGTATAATTTAAAAAACCAACGCCACCGCAAACATAAGTCCATGTTTCATTGGGTTTGTTGGCAGAAATTTGCGAATGAGTATCACATACAGAATTATGATCGACTTACCACGCATGCCTTGAGATATATATTAAGGTTATCCATCCTCGACAGTGGATTGGGTCCCAGACTGTACTTGGTGCAAGATCCAGGCCAGATCGTATTCGCCAGCTGACACATTATGATGCCACTCCGAATATCATCCTGCATTGAAAGCGAACTTGTATTAGCGCTCGCCCCGATTGGTTGTTGTTAGCAGATATCCATTTTGAGATTTGTGCCGATGTATTGCCGCTGTGTTGCCGTTGTGTCGATCTACCACTGCAAATTGAAATTTTAGCCATCACGCATTTACACTTTTCACTTTTTCAGTCTGCAGACTGGTTTTGGTTTCCGGTAGTGGACAAGTATATTCCTATCCAGCTAACTTTAGATAGTACACCATGAAATTAAAGCCGTACCATGGGATCGTCAGACTCTAGTTTACACTTCACGACTCCTTCAATCCACACCCACAGCTTCTTCTCCTCGTCTTTGTTTTGAATTCGTCTACAGATAAAGAAATACGCGTGAGTGGGGCAGAGTAGTACTTGGACAGAGGACACACGTTTAAACTACTTTCGGTTTTGATTGATGGTCTGATATCAAAAACAAGTTGAAATTCTTTCTACAAATTTCAGCAAGAACGTTGCAGAACAATTATGAATACCGGATTTTTTAACGCATGATATATATGAGGTGACACTCGACGTGCGCATCGAACCCGGCACAACGCAAAGACGGACAACTGTGGCACGGTAACATAGAAACCCGATGACCTGTCGCCTGCTCACGCCAGAGATGACGATACAGAGACCACGCTCTCACCTTTCGACCTCTTTCTCGCACTGCTCAGCATCCATCCCGTACACCACTCGGCCGTTGTTGCGCTTGAAGGACCCGTGGTTGACGGGCAATTGCTCCTCAAGACCCATGGCAGAGATGTGTCTAGGAACACAGGAGAGCCGATGAGTTGAGAACTGGGTGAGGGAGTCTAAAGGCCAAATCAAAACAGTCGACGTTTGTCAACACGAACTCATGTGCTATTTATTTGCGTGACAAAAGTGAACAGCTCATTCCCTACATAGAGATGCGACGCAGTCAGTGTAGTCTCACGTCAATATATTACGTCGTATTCAAAGTACTCATACTAGAACAATACGTTTCTCCTACAATACTATGAAAACGAGATTTTGTTCTGTCTCCGACGTATATCCGTACTGTACTGCCTTCAATTACAAAAGCACGACTCCTACTGTGATAGTATGTTTCACCGTAGACAAGTTATAGGACTCAGCTGTTCCCGATTTTGAATCAGTTCATATCGTGCTTCAAGAAGAGCGGAAGAAAGACAAGCCCTTGCAGAGTATAACAACAAACATACATGGAAATGACAGACATACATGGAAATGTCAAACATACATGGAAATGGCAAACATACATGGAAATGACAGATATACATGAAAATGACAGACAGACATGGAAATGACAAACATACCGGGAAATGACAGTCATACATGGAAATGACAGACATACATGGAAAGGACAGACATATATGGAAATGACAGACATACATGGAAATGACAGACATACATGAAAATGACAGACAGACATGGAAATGACAAACATACATGGAAATGACAAACATACATGGAAATGACAGATAGACATGGAAATGACAAACATACCGGGAAATGACAGTCATACATGGAAATGAGAGACATACATGGAAATGACAAACATACATGGAAATGACAGACATACATGGAAATGACAAACATACATGAAAATGACAGATAGACATGGAAATGACAAACATGCCGGGAAATGACAGTCATACATGGAAATGAGAGACATACATGGAAATGACAAACATACATGGAAATGACAGACATACATGAAAATGACAGACAGACATGGAAATGACAAACATAAATGAAAATGATAAACAAACAAGGAAATGACCACCAGGCGCAGAGTCAGGCCCTAATATCGAATTATAAAACACTTCTTGGTCCTAGAATTGTAATACGCGAAGCAACAGACCCTATTTTCGGCTTGGTTTGTACGGACTGCCACCTCTTGCTCTTTGTCACAGTACTTCCTCTATTCAAAACCTGGAATCGTTCAACTTTGTTTAGGTTTTTAGGGTTTAGATATCATGAACCAATGAGTGTAACCACTCGCACCGCTTCTGTGACAATCTACACAATCCAGCAAATCCAGCTGCTCTCCAATACTTTGACAGAGCTAAGGTGTTGTACTTATATTGAGCTGAACTCCTATACTTTGAAAGAGCTAAGGTGTTGTACTTATATTGAGCTGAACTCCAATACTTTGACAGAGCCAAGGTGTTGTACTTATATTGAGCTGAACTCTAATACTTTGACAGAGCTAAGGCGTTGTTATTATATTCAGCTGAACTCCAATACTTTGACAGAGCCAAGGTGCTGTTTTTGTATTCAGCTGAACTCCAATACTTTGACAGAGCCAAAGTGTTGTTTTTATATTCAGCTGATCTCGAATACGTTGACAGAGCTAAGGTGTTGTTCTTATATTCAGAGCTGAACTCCAATACTTTGACAGAGTCAACTCGTATTCACAAGGTTAAAGCAAGTACGTTTTCAGAACACGTAGAAGAGTTCACGTCACCTCAATGCTTCTTAAAGCGTATATTGTACATCTAAATAGTTGTAAGCGATGAGAACTCGAGAAGCGTCATGTAGAGAAGTTGCTCAACTTGAAGTGAGCAATCGTATCTCCATACCTTCAATTTCATCACTACTATCACAAAATTTGGCAAAGTTTTCAAGCGCATGCAGAACGTCCCTGAGATTCTTCCCCTTGTGAAGGTCGCTCACGTGTATTTTCGCATCGGATGGCACATTCAGTTGTTTGCAACCAGCCTGGAAGGACCGGAGGTTCTCTAATTTTGCAAGTTTGGATGTCTGTTGCGTTTGATGGTTTTATCGAAAATGGGTGAGATGAGGCCATTTTGGATCTGAATTATGAAAAGGTAGCAGATTGCTATTTTATGCTAAAGAAATTGTACACAATAATATTTCGTATATTGCCACAATTCAGCTCTAGATCTCTACAGCACGCAGTGGAATATGTGTGTTGTATACGACGTTATGACTTGGCAAAGGGAGTGCGCAAATGTGGTCTCAATTGCATTTTGGGTTGTATGCTGCTGGTTTGAGTCAATGCATATTTGAACGCGTGCAAGCAGCTTACGGCGTGAGCTGGCCTAATTAAAGTCAGGAATTTACCGGTTCGTTGATGGCAGATATTGTGTCGGGTCTGATGATGTTCACTAAAGTGCACAGTAGCACGCCGTCTTCAAGACCACTGCGCCACCCCTCTGTGCTGATGGTGCTGTCTTCAACAATCTACAACACGTCAGAATAGGTGTATATATAAGAAGATCAGTTCGAATCTTCTCACCTTAAAATGTGTCGCGAGTCTGTGACTTTGCAGCATCCTTGCCAAATGGGAAATTATGTATTGCGAATCAATTGCTACATCTGAAGTGTAGTTATCCTTGCATATGAAGAATTCTACATCATGTAGCTTCTACATCTGCGGTGTATCCCGTTTACACACGAGGAGAAAGGTGAAACGAACAACTTTTACACCTTCAAAAGGGAACGATGGATATACTGTTAGTTTCACGTTTATACGAAATTGCACATATATGTATATATATATATATATATATATATATATATATATATATATATATATGTATATCTAATATATATATATATATATGTATATAGGATGTATATATATATAGTATATATATATATATATATATATATATATACATACAGACATATATATATATATATATATATATATATGTATATATATATATATATATATATATATATATATATATATATATATATATATATATATACATATATAAACACCTCAGCACCGTGCGAACCTTGATCTCGGTCATTTTTTCCAACCAGCGTATGATATTGTTCTCCATATTGGGGTCGTGCGTTTCTCTCATCTTCACTTCCAGTTCAGCATCTAAGCCAAAGAGACGTGTGCCATCCTCGCTGTTGTGGTACCATGAACGATATTACACTGATGTATGTTAGTACTGTTGTAGGACCATGCACAGAATTACATTGGTGCATAATAGATGCTGTTGAATAATATTGCACTGGTGTATGTAAGTATCCGTGGAATGGGTAAGATTCTCTTAGCTTGCGTTATCGTCACAAATATACATAGCCAGATACAATAGTGCCTATATAGGAGATCAGAGGTGCCAACGACCCTAAAACTCCACTTTGAAATCGATTCTGAAACTTGATAGTTCTCCTCGCGTGCTCACTAGTGTGTGTTAGACAAAGCATACGCTTAAACTCACAACAAACAATGCAGCTAACCCGTCATGTATGTGTGACTGTGATCGACCGGTGCGGTTGAAAACACAAAGCCCTGCAACTGGACTGTGTACTTAAGATCCACTCAGCAGTGTCAGACAAATTAGACGTAGGCGTACAACGAAGCTGTCAAGTCGGCTAGTCTCACGGGCCAGCAAAATCTCAGCACATAGATAATGGACAAGCTTGTTTCGTACTTTTTTAATCGTGCTCATACAGTCCATCTACTGGATATACTACTGATATATTGTGTCTGATAAAAGCATTACTATCGTAAGCTTGCTCATACAGTCCATCTACTGGATATACTACTGATATATTGTATCTGATAAACGCATTACTTTCATAAGCTTGCTCATACAGTCCATCTACCGGACATACTACTGATATACTGTATCGGATAAAAGCATGCAACTGCATCCTTTATATTGTTTGAAAGGATGTGGAAAAAAAAAGGGAAATTGCCGAAGTTTGCGGCTGAATAAATAAACTCGTGATTTAGAACTAATCAATTAATAAAAGAAAAACTTTTTAAGTCTTGTTCTGACAGTGGTGTGTTACCTGGTGCACGCTCCGTTACCTACAAGTTTCTAACATTCACTTCTCAAGACAATAAGTTGAAATTTAATGTGAATTTATCTGACGTTAAATTTGTAGCGAAGTCTTTATATACGCCACAACAACCATACACAACACCATAACAACCATATACAACGCCATAACAACCATATACAACGCCATAACAACCATATACAACATATAATATAGCCACGTTTCTGCTCGAATAATTTGATACATATCCGCTGTCGACAGTTAAACTATTCGATTAACAAGTGCACAAAAGAACAGCTGCAATTTCTACAGTTAACACAACATGTAAGTAAGCGGATAGCACAATAGGTGATTTGTCAACTTTTGTTTGGGTCACAGAGGCATTGTAATAGCGTCACCAGCGTTACAAATCGAAAGAACAGCACACTACAGTAGCGACGACGGGTGAACAAATATGTCAAACACCGAGACAGAGGAGGCCGCTAGCTCACTTGCCACGCAGCCAGCAGAATGAACCCCATAGAGTCAGTCACGGGGGAGCAATGCGAAACTGACTAACCGTATTACGACCAGGATGAGCTCAATAGCTCTGATGTCAAATGAGAATCAGGCAGAATTGCGACACACAGGAGATTTGTTTTCTAGTTCGATTCGTAGCTGATATGAAGTGATAGGTGCCTACAAAACAATTACCCACATACATACAATTGTGAAGCTGTTATGTTCCTACCTACTGCAGTGAAAATTCACTGGTCTAGTGAAACTGCAGACATGGCCAGTGGAATAGTCAGATGAGCTACGTAGGTGTAACGATACAAGTGACCCTCATGACAGACGTTGCACACTTCATGTGCGGTTGGTGCTGAAGGGCGTGAGAGAGGCGGACAACGCACACGCCACGAAATATCCAACCACTGTGATACCACGAACCAGCACTATACAAACTTCAACTGAACACAGGGTATGGCCTCTGAGTACACGTAAACAGACCACTAGCTTGAGTCAATCCGCACTAAATCACTTACGTGTAAACGGCCTGGGTGACGACTCGGGCGTCTTGCTGCATCTGCTGCTCCAGTGTCCACTGCTTTCTGGCTGGTTTACTGCTCCCTTGATCTCTCTGCCGCCCTGTGCCGTTATATGCTCCACTGTCATTGGCACCCTGTTCCACACTGGTCCCCATCTGGAATTTGTCTGTGTCACTGTGTATGTTCTCAACGTTGTGAACTTGCAATGCTGCATGGCCGTCTGATACAGCTTTCTCATTTGTATGTACTAAACCAAGGGTACCGTTATCATGGTTATCGATATCCACCACCACAGAGTCTTGACTAAGATTGTACTGCTTACGCGTGGTTGATATTTTTAGAGATCCACAATTGTCAGAACCTGGGCGGTTGGTCTCGACATGTGAGGGCATCACCAGATATGTAGGTGTAGGTGATGGGTCCTGCATCCTGTCGATACTGATCTTTCATGCACTAACCTTGTATTGAAGAGTAGAGCCAAGTAGTAGATGAATCACTACTTACAATATGTAATCCAGAGGAATAAAATTCTGTTCGAAGTGCTAATAACAAAGAAGCTCGTATGAACACGGAGGAGAGTATATGCCTTTATTGGAGGTCCGTATGTTTTGAAATTCACGACTTGCTTTTACAAAAGTTCGTTGCTCACACACGTAACAGAATGATGATCAGTAAAGCAGCGCTTGCTCGGAGGCAACGGTGCGGATATCATGACGAACTAGGGATGTATTTTTTAAAGTGAACCTCTGGTCTCCCACTAGAGATGGCTGATGGAGATCACAGCCGTTTTATCGCTCTCTACTAGTAGCAGTAGTAGAAAGTGTGCCTGGAACTAGAAATAGTTGTATTTTTTTGTATTTATTTTATGTCAAACATTTTGTTTGTACTAAATCAGATTCTCTCGCTGGTTTAGGGTAGTATAATTGATCCCCATTTGCGACAACCAAAAGCAATTTACAACATATACCACTGATCTCTCTCGATAGCGATAAGGATCTTTATATTCGGTGGGGTAGAATTTTTCTGTGTTGGTCGGCGAAGTGGTCAATACGGTAATTGCCTATTGTGCCAATCTGGGTGGCAGAATATGGCCACCGGTCTTATTTCCCGATGTTCGTTATGTAGCATCTGTAAAAGCCTTCTAATCAAGAGACCTGAAGTCTTGAGCACACTCCTAGTCATATATTCACACCTAGTCATCAGCTGTTGTCATTGCTGTCTATCACAACATCTATACAAAAGAGAGCATTCGGCTGCAGCTAAGGTTACACACCTGCTACAGCAGAATCCTGCCACTATCCTCTATATTTTACATAAAATCCCCACTATGATGGCTCAGCAAACCCTCCCCAGATGTAACGGTTGTAGCGAAGCACTCGAAGCTGTGCAGTACTTAGAAGCTGGAGACGCCAAATACCATAAACAGGTATGTATGAATCGTGGATTTTGATTTTGTTTGTGCACATCTTAATGCATTTCTATCCAAAGTCAAGAGATGGTAGAAAACTTTTGTATTGTGGATGCATTAGATTGCTTGGTTCTGTGAGGCAACACATTGTACATGAGTGACCTATCAGTACATCTATATGACTGGTTCGCTGTCAGCGAGCGCGTAAAATGCTAAATACTTCATCGTGATTATATAATACTTGAATGACGAGTTTTTTAAGTCGGCTATGACAGAGAAATCAGATAGTCATGTGCATTTGCCATCATGGAAATTAAGCAACACTACCAGCATTTGTTGTGGTATGATCGCTAATGCGTAAACTGATTTACACAGTGCTTCAAATGTAAGACCTGTGCATCGGAAATCGGAGCAGGTGCGTATGCATTGGTGTTTGGCAATCCTACCTGTCAGACATGTGTTCAGGTACTCTCCAAACAGCCAAGTAAAACTATTCCTAACACGAACGCTGCCGTTGGCTGGACTCGCAGAACGGTAGGTACTTCATTTAAAGATGAAACTTATAATGTACAATGGTTTGTTGTGTAGGGTTTAGAGTGTAATAGGTAGTTGTTTAGCTATTTAAGTGGTGAAAGGTGTATTGTGTGTTCGTTGGTAGTGTCACATACGACCTTTTGACGATGATTTCATAAAATGCTAGATGGCAGTGGTATATGTGCGCAGTCGGTGAATGTGGGGAACACACACTATTAGTAGCACTGTTTAGTGTTTATCATGGCCCTTCCTGTGCTCATTTACTCCACGGATAACTACTATCTATTGAAAGATAACAATCGACGTATAAGTTGTTCGTATATGCAACACAACCTTCTAGTCACACATTCAATTTATCACATATACAGCGTTCCATGAGTGATTTTCATTAAAACTGAATCCCAGAGTGATGAGTTAGAAAATTATACGCACTATCTCTTAAAGCCTAGAGTTGATTCCTCCATCCTACAGACTGGCGTGCGTGTCACCGTACAAAGTGAGAAGTGTTCGAAGTGTATGAAATCCGTTTACCCCGCAGAGAAACTCAGCGTGGGCGGAAAGCCATGGCATAAGCAGTGTTTCAAATGCAACGGCTGTGCTAAGGCACTCTCTCTTGGGGCAGAGTGCATGCGAGAGGATACACCATACTGTAAAGGGTGCTACGGAAAAGATTTCGGCCCAGAAGGATTTGGCCGTAACTCCGAGTTCACGTACACAGCTGCCAAGTACGCGGCTGACGGTGTTGTTTAGGAGAACTGGTTCGCTGTCCTGCGTGTATGCTTGAATGGCTGGCCGCCGCATAAAGTTGCGCGATTTTTCGTGCAGAAATACGACAGCGTCGATCTAGAACGGACAGTGGATGGTTGTACGTCCACCATGCCCTTCCACACAAAAATTGTTCCATTCGTACTCCAGTAGCGCAGTTCAATAAAAGGGTTCGTATTATTCGGACTGATTTAATCCATTAGGTTTGATGCTACCGCCACTGTATGCATCTCATATTTGGAGATATTATATCATCTCGAATATCGAATTGATGCTTTGTCAAGGTTGAGTTTTACATAGAATATATTCGTGACTAAGCATGTCGAAATGCATACTATATATTCTCTACAACGATACTTAATTATTTTAGTCGATGTAAATAAAAGCATGAAGGCAAAAGAAAAAGTATTTAAATTAGATTTACAATACCACTCGAACACCACTGATGTCTGGCTATTGAGTTAGTCCAAGTGCAAAGTGCAAATGGCCATGATCATATTTACATTCGAATGAATCTCAATATGCTATCCATTACAATGTAAATAAAATCGTATTAAACAAAATGAGAATATTAGTTAACCAATTACTTTCTCAACTCGAGAGCAAACCGATTTTAATAATTGTTTTCTCCATATTTTCTGCTTTATACTATATATACATCGCAACTACGCGCACCATTCATTTGGCGGCAAGATCTCAATGGTGTAATTTTCACCACTGCTGAGACCCATTATACTTGTGACGGTCAAATCAATCACCACTGTGAATGTACGTATGCAGAGACAGCACAAGTGGCTTTTACAACTGCTTGAGGATATTAGGCGCAAAAGAGCACTGGTCGGCTGCGGCTGGCTCCACATTGAGGGATTTAATCTCTCCGTTCTCCACCACCATGCTGTAGCGCTGCGCGCGGGGTCCGCCAAAGTCACCCAGATCTTGGGCCAGATCCGCAGCCTTGTGCCATGTGGCTCCACCGTCAGCGTACAAGTCCACCTGGGCAGCGGGTATTTGGGTTTCATTAGCACAAAATAAACCATGGGAAGCTTGAAGATACCAACGCATTGTATGTAGTACGGCATAATTATATAGGGTGACGCACTTTCGTCCCAAATAGAAGCGAGGCGAATCACAACCTCCAATCCAATTGAGGACAGAGAAATTATTTGCTTATGTGCACAGACTAAAATAAACAAAGCAGGGCAGTGTATAATGAGCTGTGGCTTAGTGTCACAAATTAATTTAGGGGTATCGGGGGCCATCGAGCTGGATTGATAGAGTAAATAACCCATACAAGAGTATTTACCTATAATATGGTCTCAAGTACAACAACAATCTATATATTCCATGTACACCTTTATATGAGTAAACATTCATGCCTACTAGATAAACCATAAAACACACCCGGCATCTCTGCCGTGGTTAATACAAATACAAAGACTCTAAACGCACGACAACTAACAATACATATCCGACCTCCCTTACGGATGTACAAGGGGTTGAATTAAGTGACCACTGAATACAACCTTGAAGGATTAGTGTCTTCAATCCGTCGCAGAGTTCACAGCGCGAGATGCAGACCCACCATTCTTAACACCATTTTCGGGTGTACAGGGACCGATACCACTGGTTCAACCAGTTTAAGTTGAATAGATCAATAGACAAAGCTTTATAGAAACCTCATATGTACCTTGCCTGTAGCACCCACGTCCTTGCTCCATGCATCCATCACAAAGCAATCATTCACGGATAGACAGATGATACTGTCGACGCCTTTGTTCTTGATCTCAGCGTCTTTCTCGATGTAACCAGGCAGATGACTATTAGAGCAAGTGGGTGTGAAAGCTCCTGGAACACTATATGGTATAGATAGAAAGAGAAAATAATATTGAAATAGCACAATGAGAAAATTTTGTGGTCACTCGGGTTAAAGATAAAAATGTACTGACTCCGCGAAGAACTAGCCACCAGTACACAAAACCCCGGTACAGGCTTCCGAAATATCTGAATTATTAAATTGCATGGGAGCACTCTTATGGCCAGCAAATAACTCGATTCTGCATAGAAACACTAGCAACTCACTGCAGTAGGAGCAGTTACATTGAGTGCGGCAAATGTCCATATAAACCTCTCACGCCAAAAGTGGTGTAGGCTAGTTTAACACATGTGAAGACTTTGCATAGGACCGCTGCTGCATGAGAACAGTATAGCCGCTATAGAACAAATACAACAATAGGTAGACTGTCAAAGATCACCGTCTTAAACATACTACCGTCCTACGGAAAACAGACATACCCTAGAACCACAACCTTCTTTCCGTCGAAGACTTCTGAAGTGGGCACATCAGTGGGGGCACCATCCCGGATAATCTGTTCGATAAATAAAGTTAAACAGGTGAGAGACATAGGATATGAGGGATGTGAGAGATACCATCATGGGAGCACTCTTATGGCCAGCAAATAACTCGATTCTGCATAGAAACACTAGCAACTCACTACACCGTGTGTGGGGCTTCAACCCAAAAGTAAAAACATCGACGGATGACCAGGTACAACATAGCGCTTCAGCAGAATACAGTTGAGTATATATAGACTGGAGAGAACAGACAGATATACTTCAAAAGAATGCACTAGAACTGCCAACGATGCGCATCAAGAAGTACTTCTATATACTAGTTGCAAAACAGTTATATCTACTAATTGTACAGGTTAAAGAAATAAAGTGTTCAGAACAGGTGCAGGTGTATGTGAAATAAAGTGTTCAGAACAGGTGCAGGTGTACGTACCTTGAATGTTCCCGCGGGGATCTTGTCTCCAACCTTAACCATATTGTATCGTGCGGTAGAAAATGAGCGAGCTGTGATTTGTGCGCGTCGGAGGGCCTGCATAGTTTATTTATCGCATTGAACTTTCAAAGTGCATATTGGGGGGCCAGTGTGTTTGCACTATATCGTTGTTGTTGACATTCTTGATTCTCCTGTGTCGCGGGCATGTCATCATGAGATGTCAATGCCTTTTTGTGATAAAAAATATATTAATATTTGCGTTGTTTACGTTTATTTGTGTTTGGAATTTGCCTAATGAGGATACGAGCAAGTGTGCAAGCTAAATTGCTGTGCATTGGCCTATACCAAAATAAACCAATACTGACTGGCCACTGAGGCCAGATATAAATAGATGTCGTGAGAAAATACGCGGGAAAGGAGTACAAAACGCCGGACCAATCCTGATGTCTGATGTGAATGTCAATGACAGTTGACTGTTGACCGATGCCCGATGACCGATGGTCACCAGTCACCAGTCACCATTCACCAGACAGTAGTGAGCAGTGAGCAGTGAGCACTCGCCACTCCGCACTCGTAGGCCACAACAGTCTGCACTGCACTGTCTAAAATACACTCTGCACAAGTGCACACTGCACACAGTACACAGACTGCACTGTCTAAAATACACTCTGCACAAGTGCACACTGCACACAGTGCACAGACTGCACTGTCTAAAATACACTCTGCACAAGTGCACACTGCACACAGTGCACAGACTGCACTGTCTAAAATACACTCTGCACAAGTGCACACTGCACACAGTGCACAGACTGCACTTCGATCCGAACGTTAAATAAAATATGTTTAAAATTTTACATAGCAACTTACTGTTCTTTTTTAAAGGAGGCTATGAAACTACTTCAGGTCTGAAGCTATATTAATCCAGAGCATTTAAGCATACAAAGACAAACTTTCCTGCATGCTGTATCACTTATAGCCCGGGGTGGGAATACTCCTGAAAGCGAAATATGGCTTTTGTGCTGCCTATGTTGGATGATGAATATTTTCTACATGTAAGCATTGGGATAACAATATTATCTGTGGTGGCAAGCAGTAGTTGGAACTTGAAAGTAGACTTCAACATTTGAATGTTCAGCAAAGAAGCAGTTGCAGTAGATGTAGAAAATTAAGAGTTGCTATGTATAAAGTTATATGGGTAAATTTGTCGTAAATCAAGTTTCAAACTGTGCCTAAATTAGTGTATCAGGGTTGGTCGGTAAGTAAATGTTTAAAACGAAAACTGCATGTAAATTTTTATCAGGCGCCCATGTATTCACAGACGGGGCCACAATTGGCATTCCCTCCTTGCTAAACATTCAAGTATAGTTTGTATCTATCCTTACTAAAACTTTCAAATATAGTTTGCATCTATCCTTCCTAAAGTTTCATACAAAGTTCGCATCTATCCTTACTAAAACTTTCAAATATAGTTTGCATCTATCCTTACTAAAGTTTCATACAAAGTTCGCATTTATCCTTACTAAAACTTTCAAATATAGTTTGCATCTATCCTTACTAAAGTTTCATACAAAGTTCGCATCTATCCTTACTAAAACTTTCAAATATAGTTTGCATCTATCCTTACTAAAGTTTCATACATAGTTCGCATCTATCCTTACTAAAACTTTCAAATATAGTTTGCATCTATCCTTACTAAAGATTCATACAAAGTTCGCATCTATCCTTACTAAAACTTTCCAATGTAGTTTGCATCTAGTTCAAAAAAGCCTGAGTCGCTCACAATGCCTTCGTCCCGTCAGTATTCGCCGATTTGTTACAAACAAAGAGTGAGGCCTGCGATGGGGGGGGGGGGTTCTTTTTTGCAAATCTACAACTAGTAGGCTATTACTGATACTAAGTGACCTAAGGACATTGACTGATACCATGGGAAAATGAGATACAATTCACTAACTTTCGTTTAATACTATAGTCCAGAATCAGGCTAGCACAAATACTTCTAAGGTAAACTTTTGACACAAGTTAAAATAGATGCGTAGTTTAAGTAAAGGTACTGTACTGAAGATCCGGTATTCTCAGACCAGGGTACACGGTATAATTTTGAAATTGTTTAAGCGGAAGGTTCATCTATCAAGCAAAGTACACGAATACACTGACTTGTTGCACTGAGGTAATGCATATTGAGAAACGCAACAATATTGTGTATGAATGCTACAGTGTGTGATCACTCTATCCTCCATTGAGGGTGGGCAGCATCAGCCGACCATTAAAAACAGTACTTGTTGGAAATTGTAGGTGCTACAGAAGAACAAAGCATACGGTCATGCAATGGAGGGGTAGTAATTGTAGGTGCTTGATAGAGCTTGTCTCGAATCCAGTACCACACGCCATCTTACAACCTCGAAGTTGAAGTTTGTAATGACTACAAAGTTCAGCCCCAGTCCCTCATACCTCAGCAGGGAACTGCTTTTATACCTTCTGTCAATTGCAGTAGGTCGGCTTAGTTTGGGTGGGGTGGGTATCTGTCTACTGTGCAGCACTGATGAAACTGCCCAGCGGCATCCAGAGGTCTTGCTTGTTAGTCTAAATGTCCAAACATACCAAAGGTGTTGAACTGAGTGTACAATTGCTCGTAGTGATGGGGCTCATATCTCCACATGCCCTATATGTTCCATACTCACTGTATCGTTGTTGTGTTGAGGAATTGGCAGTCTCTCCCATGCGTGTTGGCCTGTGCAGTCAATGCGCTCTCTACTGACAGTCCAGAAAACAGTCAGTGCTCTGCTTTGCAATGTAGTCATTCTATCATACATGTGGACTATAGTCCCATCTTCAAATGTAAAACAGTCAGTGCTCTGCTTTGCAATGTAGTCATTCTATCATACAAGTGGATTATAGCCCCATCTTCAAATGTAAAACAGTCAGTGCTCTGCTTTGCAATGTAATCATTCTATCATACAGGTGGACTACCCCATCTTCAAATGTATGCATTATGAAGCCCATATGAGAAGGCTGTTGCACAGATTAATTTACACCATGCCAATCAAGAATATGATAGGCTTTTGTCTATTATCTTTCGCATCAGAAACGACGTCCATCTTATGTGAACTATAACTCTCCAAGGTATATGCCATAGATTATACTTATCCAAGGTATATGCCATAGATTTATAACTTTCCAAGGTATATGCCATAGATTTATAACTCTCCAAGGTACATGCCATAGATTTGACCCATCCATACTGCGTATTATGCAGTATCACATTTATTCAGACTTGATCATACAAATGATTACTGCGATTACTCCTCAGGTTTGTCTTTGTTGGCCTCGTCCGCATGCCGTTGCAGTAACGACACCAACTCTTGAGGTCCTCTCTGTGGTGGTCGAGTGAACAAGACAAACATAGGCGTATCAGAAGCTATACGAAGTTGAGATTGATACACAAACGAATCATAATTCGAGATCGCCCGCTCAACTGGGTTAGGGTTTTTAGCTAAACTCCAAACCTAAAACTCAACGAAGAGCCAGCAAAATCCACAGCCTCCTAAATAGAACACAAAAATCTTCTTGAAACTTCCCACCTGAGCGGAGGCATGAGCTCACAGGACATTAACAAACCCAACAGCAACCCCCAACAGCAGATGACCTATACTACTCGTTCTGCGACTTGTTCGGCATTTGCACGCAAACCAAAGGCAAGGACACAATACCATACAAGACTATGAGCCCATACCCTAACAAGCTAACAAGAATACAGGACACAGATAACTATGGCATACATGCACAAACACACGCAAGTAACCGACCGTTAATAACGACGCAAGAAGCAACCGAAGGCATGGTCACTCTACCACACAACACCATACAAGACTATGAGCCTATAGCCTAATAACAATACAGCGACACAGAGACAGAGACAACTATGGCATACATGCACAACCACAAGCGAGTAACAGACCGTTAATAACGACGCAAGAATCAACCGAAGGCAAGGACACTACACCACACAACACCATACCAGACTATGAGCCTATAGCCTAATAACAATACCGCGACACAGACACAGAGACAACTATGGCATACATGCACAACCACAAGCGGGTAACAGACCGTTAATAACGACGCAATAATCAACTGAATGCATTTAATAACGACGCAAGAAGCAACCGATGGCATGGACACTATACCACACAACACCATACAACAAGTCTATGAGCCTATAGCCTAATGACAATACCGCGACACAGAGACAGAGATAACTATGGCATACATGCACAACCACAAGCGAGTAACAGACCGTTAATAACGACTCAAGAATCAACCGAATGCATTTAATAATGACGCAAGAAACAACCGAAGGCATGGTCACTATACCACACAACACCATACAACAAGTCTATGAGCCTAATGACAATACCGCGACACAGAGACAGAGACAACTATGGCATACATGCACATCCACACGCGAGTAACAGACCGTTAATAACGACGCCAGCAGCTGAGCAGGCTGGTTGATGAGCGACAGGATTTGGGCGCGTTGGTCCTCCAGCGAAGGCAATTTGATATACTTTTGCACTTGCTCAACGTCTAACGTAAAACTATCCACGTGCACACCCAGCAAGATCTGATGCAGATGGTGTGGTGAGGAGAGGCATGTTAACTACTGGTGAGAGGAAAGGCATGTTAATAACTGGTGAGTGGAGAGGCATGTTAATAACTGGTGAGAGGAGAGGCATGTTAAAAACTGGTGAGAGGAGAGGCATGTTAATAACTGGTGAGAGGAGAGGCATGTTAATAACTGGTGAGAGGAGAGGCATGTTAACCACTGGTGAGAGGAGAGGCATGTTAACAACTGGTAAGAGGAGAGGCATGTTAACAACTGGTGAGAGGAGAGGCATGTTAATAACTGGTGAGAGGAGAGGCATGTTAACAACTGGTGAGAGGAGAGGCATGTTAACAACAGGTGGGAGGAGAGGCATGATAATAATTAATAATGGCAGTTCTGCTTTAATTCCACATGTTCGGATGAAGGGTAGCACAGCAGTGTTTAAAAAGAGGAGCACTTTGAGACAAGCGCTACAACTACTACACGGAGCACATACACGTGTGCCATAGCAGACCATTCGCAGTATAAACGTACAGCAGAATGCACCACAACAGACGCTGTGGTATAGATTTCGCATCGCATTATGCGCATTTAAGCAATTATGCAGGAATGCTGTGAACGTTTGAGCACTCGTTTGTACATTGCTTAAAAATATAATTGCTTGAACATATTGTAATTGTTTAAACATTATAATTGCTTAACATAAATTACTTGAACATATCATAATTGCTTAAATATATAGCAATTGCTTAAACATATTATAATTGCTCGAACATAGAGCAATTGATTAAGCATATTATAATTGCTTGACCATATTATAATTGCTTGAACATATTATAATTGCTTGAACATAATATAGTTGCTTAAACATATTATAATTGCGTAAATATATGATTGCTTAACAACAATTGTTTGTGAAACATTTTACATATCTTTAAACACCACGTCACGTGCTCTCACGCTTTACTTTAATGTGTAGTGATATGCAAAAGAATCATCACAACATATACCAACTACCTACTCTACACCCCACCGCAGCAGAAACCTTTCTGATGCATATATTACTTAGCTACCATAAGCTATCGCTGGTACACAGATAAAAGACATCATCGTGCATACACATACATATCCACACAGGTACAAACAGAAGTAACAGCTCACGGTGGTAAACACAAACTTACCATCTTCTTCTCCTTTTTCAGAACCTCCATCAAATCCTTCACGCCGGGCTCGGCACTGTACACAATACATGTTGTACTGCGGAATAGCGTAGACAACTGGGCATACGACGTCCCTGCCAAAGGGAGAGCGTGGGGGAACGTTGTCATGAATGCTGCAACACGTGCAACAGTGGTATGGCACAACAACACCCTTTACGAAGGAGGCGCAGATCCAGGGCAGAGGATAGTACAGTATGAACAATTAAACAACCAACCAACACTAACTTACACCCAACAGAATCACAAGACACCCTTTATGAATGAGGCGCAGATCCAGGGCAGAGGTTAGTACAGTACAGTATGAACGAATCAACAAACAACCAACGCTAACTAACACCCGTCAGAATCACAAGACACCAGAAACAAAACGTGAAGGCGGCTGTACTGGGCCAAGTCAACGCTTGCGGATTCAGTCTCTTGTTCGATATCATGTCATTAGCAATGCCAGCCATGTTATTAGCAATGTAAGCCATGTCATTAGCAATGCAAGCCATGTCGTTAGCAATGTAAGCCATGTCGTTAGCAATGCAAGCCATGTCATTAGCAATGCAAGCCATGTCATTAGCAATGCAAGCCATGTCATTAGCAATGCCAGCCATGCCATTAGCAATGTAAGCCATGTCATTAGCAATGCAAGCCATGTCATTGGCAATGTAAGCCATGTCATCAGCAATGCAAGCCATGTCATTAGCAATGCAAGCCATGTCATTAGCAATGCAAGCCATGTCATTAGCAATGCAAGCCATGTCATTAGCAATGCAAGCCATGTCATTAGCAATGCAAGCCATGTCATTAGTAATGTAAGCCATGTTATTAGCAATGCAAGCCATGTCATTAGCAAAGCAAGGACAGCAGATCTCACATAGCTGCCATCTCCGCGTGTGAATTTGCACACCCTGCGATCGGGTTGGTCATTATAGCCTTGAGTAATTCGTGAGTAGATGGGCTACTTGAGACGCGAGTGGAGTGGGAAGACTAAGAACCGATGCACACCTGCAAGAGCCTTCCGCGTAAGTTTGTTCCGTACAATTGTGAACTCCAAATTCTTGGCCTTGAGCGTCTGACGAAACCTGTTTTCAAAACATGCAGTCCAAAAGATGAGTGGGAATTTGGATCAACTACTCGGCTTTGTAATAGCAACAAAGGCAAAAGTGGTCTCTGCGAGAGAATCTAGTACAGGCGAGGCGGTGACATGTCGTGACAGCATTTCAAGATGTGCTGTACATGTGTTAAATCACACTCCATATAAATACACTTCTATCCACAACTCTGAGCAAAGCAATCTGTAGGTAAAGCCCTGGTTGTGCCTGTTCATAGCCTACTACCCCCACAGCGATACAGGCACCACTATCAACACCAGACTCAGCAAGCTACCACCCATTTAAAAGTAGTCACTTACGCCATCATCTCCTCTACAGAGAGACTGTGGTGCTGTAGCACAGCCACCATTGACGATGACGCCAACGTCCTGTTGAGTTCGTGCAGCAAATACTTCTTGCGCAAGTTGGCGCCCTCCAGATGTACGATCGCCTAGAGAAACGTACATGTCAAACATAACCGCGTGACAAGGCTCGGTGAGTTTGTTCTGTTCAAGACATTCTTTCTGACTTTTGAACTAGAGTGGCCATCGTATTATTATATCTAGCGACTGTCTCTGAGTGAAGGACTCCCGCACGTGCACAATATCAGAACATACGAGGAAAGTTCGATAGTGCCACAACATGACTGGTAGAAAGCAAGTTACTTGATATGCAATTACCAACTCGGAAGGTGAACGATATAAGGACAATATTGGGCGATATGTATTAATTCACAATTGATAAAATCATACAATACAGACTCTCAGCGATATAGGATGAACGCGTTGATTGCCAACAGTAGCCTTAGCATAGATGAGGTCATGCAGCATACGTGTAGTGGAATGAGTTCGCCAGAGCTATGCTGCACGCACAAATACAAGCACAGACAACACAACATAACAACTGCGACCCTTGAACTGACACACAAGGCAATGACAACAACTCATATCAGCCAACACTATCGTCAACAACCACACACGATTGACTACATATCGTTCTACAATGTAGTGCATATGGTAGTCTGCACTCGTGTAGTGGTCATGTACAGTCTAAGTGCTGCGGCTGACTCATTGGTATAGGTAGGGTGAGAGGAGCTTCAGATAAAATGTTTCACAACTGTCCAACCATAGCCTACAAATACCTTAGGAGGCGAAGAAGCATCCTTCTCATCTGTTTCAACTTGTGCAGCGGCTGCGGAATAGTATCTAGGGGCGGGCGTCCGTATCTGCGTTGGCATAAAGTTGGAAGCTGACGGGTCCATACTACTGTTCATTCATGTTAAAAAACATAAAAATATACATATACTTCATATAATATACATTTATACCTGCACATATATATGTATACATACATATACAAACACAAACACACACTCACACCCACATAATACTAATAAAATATATAAATTTATATATACACCCACATATATATATGTACATGTATATATATATACATATACATATACGCGTATACACATATCAAAGGTGTATACATACAATCATAATTATATATATATATTATATAATATACGTGTATATTATATATATGTATGTATATATATTATATATATATATATATATATATATATAAATATATACATATACGCGTATACACATATCAAAGATGTATACATACAATCATAACTAAATATATATCTCTATATATATATACATATACACATATATATATATATATACATATACATATATATATATGTACGTATCTATATATACATATACCGATATATTGTATATATATATATATGCATAATATAATATATATATACTATATATATATATATATATATATATATATATTATTAGTTATATATATATATATATATATATATATATATTTGTGTTCTTTAAATCAACTAGTTAGTTTCAAAGCATGCAAGTTTTCGAGGAAACGCATTTGCATAGAGTAATTAAAAATTGGTTCTGTGTTTCAATACAATCTTACAAGGTTTCAAACTGGGAAGTAGGTGTTTCATAGCTCCGTATTTATTTTGTCTAGCACTAAATTAATATCAAGATAATTAATACAGACAAGCATTTTCCGAATAAAACTCATACGGTATGGTGACATATATCACTCTTTTCCAGATTCGGGAATGAGTTTTACAAAGCAATGCACGAGCAAATCATGCTATGTGTGTCTCTGGTAAAAAAAGTATAGTGCAAAAGATCAACTCGCCTAATGCAAACAAATTTGTAGGATATAGAATTGCACATCAATAGGCATGTACATGATTTGTAAGTATATCCATTTCCGTATTAAAGTTGCAAACAAATCATCGGCTCACATACCTCAACCACATCCATAGCAAACCCGTATATGTCATTTAACTTCTCGGTTATTGACTCAGTCTGAATACTTTGTCTTCTCTGCTTGCTAGCAGGCCCGTCAGGGGCTTCTCTTTGTTCATCCATGTTATCTATTGAGGGGGGGTTATGCGTGTATGTGTATGTATGTATGTGCGCGCATTTAT
>NW_014040524.1:45000-50691 GCF_001186125.1 Sphaeroforma arctica JP610
GACAAGAACTTCCATCGCATGAAACTGCAGTACCTGGACGAATACCCGAATGTAAGTGCAGGGGAACACACCCTAAACCTTTAAACCCTAAACTCTAAGTGGGTACTGAATATTCTGAAACGAGTGCCCTGAATGTTGGTGCGAGCTATTTCACATTCATAATGTGATATGTCTTGTAGATAGGTTATAGGATAGTCCATGTCTGTTGCGTATGAAGTGGCTGGTGTGAGTTATTTCACATTCATAATGTGATATGGCTTACTGATAGGTAATAGGATAGTCCATGTCTGTTGCGTATGAAGTGGTTGGTGTGAGCTATTTCACATTCATAATGTGATATAGCGTACTGATAGGTAATAGGATAGTCCATGTCTGTTGCGTATGAAGTGGTTGGTGTGAGCTATTTCACATTCATAATGTGATATAGCGTACTGATAGGTAATAAGATAGTCCATGTCTGTTGAGTATGAAGTGGTTGGTGTGAGTTTTTTCCCATTCATACTGTGATATAGCTTAGTGATAGGTATTAGGATAGTCCGTGTCTGTTGCGTATTGGGCTATTGGTGTGTACTGAACTTTTGGCTGGGTACCCCAATGTCAATTGAGTGATCTGGCAACAACGCAAACCCAACATCAAAATGTTCTTCAACTCATCGCATCATTCAAGGCAGTCCGGGATATCATTTAGTTCGTTCACAGACACTATGATGACTTTGACCGCCTAAGGTATCTGGCTGGTCTAAACCCTTAAACCCTAAACCCTAACCCATGCTCAATCTGTCCGCTGTTGTAGGTATCACAAGAGACTATGAACATCCTGAGTCCTCAGTTTGCGGCCGACTTCGAGCAGGTGATGGTGAAGTACGGAATGCGGGCTAACGACGTGCTACAGACGGGCGGAGAGACCACGTGCACAGCCAACCCGCACGGTCGCATGGGCATTCTCATTGGACTGCACACGTGTGGTGTGTTGGCTGAAACGGTGGTGGGCGTGTGGGAACGATTTAAAGCAGGCAACGGCACAGTGCACAGTCCCAATGGCAGCAGCACGAGTGGCGGGCTACATGGACGCACCACAGACTACGCAGCCGCGCATGTGCAAGCGAGAGAAGGAGACGCGCAGACACCACCAACCACGCACAGGCAAGCAACGGCCGCAGCAACGGGGGACAGGGCGAGCACGTGGGGCATGAGTCATCCAACACGTGGTGGTGCACCGACCCATGGCCACGCACAGGCGGTTGAGGGGGGGGGGCTGCGGCTGCACGTGCTCATGTTGCTGCCGTGTTGTTTGCCTCGTGGCGACAAGCAGATTGCGCGCGATGCGAGAGAGGCTGGGCTGTGTGTGCACAGCGCGTGGGAAGACTCTCTGCTGCAACGGATTGGGAGTGGAGGTGTGAGTGAGAAGGGCGTGGCCACAGACGAGCACATGTTGTCTGAGAGGAATACTCTGCTCTACGGCCTACAGACCATGATCGAATAAACCAATACACCAGGCGGGGAGAATGCACACTCACCCTCGAGAAGCTCTTGAGCGGTAAATCCGAAGACGAAAGAGCAAATTGTGATGTACTTTGTGTATGTACATATAACTATGTACTATGTGAGTTGTGTGTCCAATAACAATTTAGATGTGTGAAGTTCGGGGTCAGGTATTGTGTTGTCGATTTTCAGCCACCACACCTTATTCGACGTAGGCTCCAGAGACTTCTACATTATATTTGTTCATATAGAAACTCTATTGATAAAGGACAATATCCGATGCAAAAGATCCCAAAAAAATGGATGTGGTTACCTTGCCCAATTTCGGTTGCCATGGGGCCTACATGGTCTGTTCACAGAAATACCCAATGAGTGAGATATAACGCGGGCAAACGGTAGTGCTTTGGATGTGGACACTAAATCCTTTGGGTGTGATGTGAATCTCTTGGTGAAGTGGTGACGTTGGTATTCACGAGGTTGACCGAATGTGTTTCATGACACGTGGAAGCCATTCAACGTTTGTTCTAAGGCGAATAACGTCAGTGTGTGGTTCAACCTGTGCCAAAGGTCATACGACGCTCAGGCGGAGCTTGCTTAGGGCTGCGAAGTCTGTACGCTCTATGCGCAACCAACGAAGCTGTCGAACGAGCCCGACAGCTGCGTGCTCTATTGAAACTGTACAAACATCTATTCGAGTCAGTGCTTTTTGATAAACTAAGTATATTATTGCGCAGAGTGTCTATCTCGAAGCTTGTAGTATTGGTGTCGTGAATGGAGGACATTCTGCTGCCTTCGAATAGGCCCCCTACTGGTTTTGCTAAGCAAAGTCGTAAAGAAATGACACTACGCGCCTGTTTCATTTAAATGTCCCCAAATGATCATTCTGATGTACGACTACCGTTTACGTAATTGAACAGCCCGAAGTAAGTGAGTGCGTTCAATGCCGCGGGACGATGAAGGAAGGACTTAGGCCAGCATTACATGGTTGGAGGCTGTACAGAAGTGTGAGTGGTAGGTCTCATACCTCTCATTTCAGTTAAACGCCACAGGCAAGTATGGCGACAACACATCCATCTATGGCCACTTGAAAACAGTCAGGATATACACGCAGTATATAGGGAACCCTTGGGCAATCGCCACGGAGAATGAATGCAAATGGGTTGTGACATTGAGCAAAGCTTTAGTTTTATCTGACTATATAATTGTAACTATAGGTCTTTCTAAAAAAAACAAAAACAAAAACACCAAACGATGCAAAACAACATAACTCAAAAATATACACTATGCTTCTTTTAGAGGGCTATACAAACAACCGTTGTAACATGACCATCAATCAAAGTGAATAAAGCAACCGCTCGCTCATCGGAGTGTTGCACTTGGGGTAAGTCTCGATCTCGTTAATCTGATTTTTAAACACGCCAACCGATCAAATTCAAAAAGCTAAATAAACAAGTCCTAGGCTCTTCAGTATTCACTGTCTGGGGTGGGGTGGTTGGGCTGTCCAAAATGGCAATGTACAAAAATATAGCACTTCCTATAAAAAAGTTAGGAGGCTCTCTAAAAAATGTATTTGTTGGCAAATGTATTCGACCTGTGGTCTGTGGGCTGCCTGTGGCTGTGGCCCGTGTGTCTGCTCAGTGGTTGCTAGTATAAAAAGCCGATTTTTCTGATTTGACACGAACCGTTTGCCATATTTCCTCTGGCTGGGCGGGATAAATCTTAAATCGACATTCGACCAATATAAACGATTACATACAGGACTTATGTATTTGTTGAGTATATATACCCTAAGTCACAATTTACCTAGAATGGTTGAGACTATACATAGCAAACATATACAGACTACTTCCAAGTTGGTTGGTAGCAGGAACAGACGCGGCGAACGAAGGTAGATTCACATCGAACAAAACAAAACTCAAGGGTGTATAAGAAATGTGCAGGTGTCGGACGACAGTAATTATGAGATTGAAACAGAGAGCGATGATTCTGAGGAGAACGAAACACCGGGCAAAGAGCAACAAAGTGCACGGTCACAAATGGAGTACGCTCGCGAGAAATCAGGGCGATTCGGTGGGAAAAAAACAAGCCGACAAGGGCAGAACGTCGATTGAGAGTTTGAATCGGAAACGTCCGAGAATACTGGGTGTATATTGAGCGTACAAGGCGTAGAAAGAAGTCGATTCTAAAGCGTGCAGCTGTTGGTACTGCCGGTTGAAGTTCATTCGGGTTTAGACAGAAGTGTATCGTATGTAGTGAAACAAAATGTGACTATTCAGAGTTGGATCGGGAATCAGAGCGAAGGTGTCGCTTCAACAATGGGGGGAATGACAATAGTTGAGGAGAGATGTAAAGACAGAGTTATAGCAGTACCCAAGATTTGGGAATGTAAATTAACTGTTGTGCAGCGAAAGCCCAATCCATGCGGAGATTGTGGCAACTGTTTTCTTCAGCTTGAACCTGATTTCAAGGAGTTGAAATCTCTACTTGAAGAAATTTGGAATAACAATGTGATCAAATGCAGCTTCCCCCCAAATATCACTGTGATTGTAATTATATATAAAGATACTGAGGCTCTGTATGTATGCCGTAAAACCGCCTTTACAATTATGAAGGCCTCAAATTGGCACTGATCGATACCTTAGTTAACAATACCCTGGCCAGGATTAGACGCTTTGCCAGACATTCTTATAGATAGATACATCTGTACTCCAAAAGAATGACGGGTATTGCAGCGGCGTTTGCACAAAGAAAATATGCATCGCATAGACGCGTGCCTAATAAGGTGTATTTTACTGTCGATGAATTTGTAGACAGAAATTGTGAATAATAAAGCATAATAAAACAAATGAAACTTCTTGAGCAGTCTAAAATATGTTAGATTAGCTTGTAAATAAATGTTGTTCTGAAGCATAGCCTCCATCTAATTTAGAAGGCGGCTACAATGTGAAGGCTCTGAACTGAGTATGTAAATAAATAATCTGAATCCGATGAGTTCAGGTCACTAGACTCAAAAGAGTTTGAGACCTGATTGGATTGTTTTTTTATATAGTCTCTTTGTGTTTAGGTTTTAGTTCAAGAGACCTAAGAACAGTTTAGAGATTGCCTTTTTTTAAGGTTTTTAGGGTTTTAGTCAGGCCAGAACACGTTCGTTTAGGGTTGTTAGGGTTTAGATGAATATGTTGCGTATAATGTGCACAAAGGTGATATAGATGAAGAGAGTTGTATTGTACCAGGTAGGCAGGGATATCTTTTCTAGTTTGTCAAAGCAACACATCGGGTAGGTGAGATACGTAGGCGAGATAACATATATCACATTTGATACAAACTTTGCAATGTCGAGCTCAGACTCCCCTTCTAGAGTGCGCGTGACTCTGTTGAATGTCGACAACGGACAAAAGGCGGCAGTCGTATTAAAGTCAGACTATAATGCTATCGTAGCTGCGTGCAAGAATAAACTGCGTAAGCGTGCCAAAGGTAAAAGCCCCTTATATCTATGGACTAGCTCACCCGGTATAACTTTGCTGTCCGAGAGCACTATCGAAAGCGTAGTCGACGGCAAGACGATTTATGTCGCAAATTTCCCACCTCAGGAATGCGAAGGTGATGACGAGACCCAACAAGGTGTGTTGTCGTGCATGTCTTCCCGCAAGGCGTTGGCTGCTGTCGCACAGTATCCACGTGCACATGGGTGTACATAATACCGATTAAACTTCATCGATTGATCTATCGCCGTTCGTATCATTTCTTGGTATAAGTTTGTATACTAAATTTATGTGTATTCTGAATCCTATGTGTACATTCATGTAGAGAGGTCCTGGGTAGGTGCAATTAGATACCAAAATGGCCTCGATTGTGAAGTGAAATCTCCAATAGTTTAAAAGAGTCGTCCTTGTAGGTCCTTTGAGTGTCGAAATGCACGAAGCCCTCGATTGCACCGATATGAGTTCGAATCATCTTCTGGTACACACGTACGTGTATATGGAATATAGTATTTAAATATCCTTATTCTGCAAGTGAAAGTAATTTGAATAAATATGAGATAACGATATAATCACACACACATAATTATACACACACACGCACGCACACACATACACACACACACATATATATATATATATATATATATGTGTGTGTGTGTGTGTGTGTGTTTGTAAGTGCATATGTATATAAATATGCACATAAACATATATACATACACACACATAT
>NW_014040524.1:60460-72791 GCF_001186125.1 Sphaeroforma arctica JP610
TGTGTATCTATGTGTGTGTGTGTGTATGTATATATGTGTGTAATCGAGGATGTACGAGACTCTACTAGAGATCTGATCCACCTCGCCCCCCCCCCCTCCCCCCAGCACAAGCTATTGTGCACTGGGTGCTAACGGAATGATTCGTTTGCTCATGAGGTGTGACAGTTCCTGTGAACTATCACTACGCTTGTCATCCTTGGGACAAATTGAAATGCCGTCGAGAGATTTGAGCTCATAGGCGCGTTTCTATCTCGTGCAGATGTATCGATATGTGTGAGCGGTGCGTATATCTGCTTTGTTTGATAAGTCCAGCTTACGCCATTTCTCATGCCATCTGTATCCACAAAGCACGCAATTCCGGAGGACGTGGTGCCGTTGTCGCAAGTATAATTAGGAGATACGTATAGCCATCAGCTCAGGCGCATCTCCAAACGTGATCTGAAGCGACCAGGAGAATGCCATCGTGGATGGAAATTGGGACACACCGGGCATGACATGTACTGGGGTTTTAAAATACCCTAAAACCTCCGTCGACGCAAGGCCCTTACGATATTTCTGGATAGCAAGCAATCGTACACACTTTGCGGCATTATACCATCTAAAAATCTATGGGACGCCTCCTGCAGGCAACAGACCTCCGAGTATCGAGGTGTTTTAAGATTAAAGGTGAGGAATATCAGCTGCACGGCTACCCGGGAGCTTGGAAAGCATTGCACGGTGCAAGTTTCCGTCACGATTAGACTGATATTGGTTGGCGATACAAGTTCGCGAATCCATGAACTACCTGCCAAGTCAGTTTGTGCAATTCTTTCTAACGGTACACCAACTAACATTGTCTCATCACTTTTCTCGCTCTCACGGCAATAGATGTGTACAGACATCTTAGTGTTCCTTGCATTGTTTATTCAAGTATTTCTCGTTGACCTCTGATTGTGTTCCTAGATCCCTAACCTGCTGTTGCACATAGTTTTTGCGCATCCCATATAGTGATATATTTCTCACCCAACCCGCTCTCTAAAGTGATGTAGTAGGGCGCAGCGGACGATATATCGTAGAATGCTGGATCTATGCTTATGTTCATGTATTCTTCTGTTTATTCGCTATATGCTTTTGTAAACATTGTGGAAGTGTGTGTCATGCTATTCTGTATATTTGTCCAAGACTTCTGCGCGTGTCCACTGCTGTACTATCCACTTCTTAGTGTAGTAAACACGGCGACATACACAATTTAACAAATAAAGGTTTTCTTTTTTATTGTTTTCTCGTGCGAGTAAATACGGCGACTTACACAATTTAACAGCTAAAAGTTTTCTTTTTTATTTCTCGTGCTGTACCATTTTGACCTTCAATCTTGTGCCGACAGCATGACATTCTGGATAATAAATCGGTTGTATGTTTAAGTGTATCTATGTACTATGCTCTGTAGGTGACCTACTCTGTAGTTGACCGAGCAAGTATGTATAGGTGCGGATCTGCTGCGCTTTTTTCGCTCGTGCGCAAATCCTCGGGTGTTATTTATGACACTATGAACTCAGTCGTGACAGATGAACCATGTGCCACTGATTGCGCCACACTTAAATTGCCATTATCTGCATATGGATTAGGCCCATCCCCCGCAGTCGACAGTGCGCTTTCGACAGGTTCTTATCTGTTGTTGTTCTTCCTGTCCTCGGCACCTACATCTAATAAGTGGACTATACTGAGGCTCCGCCCATAGAGCCATTCGCCCGTAGTGCCCGGTAAATGGCCTTGCCGTGGAGTTTTTTGAACCGGGCCATTGAGTCATTTTCCAATAAATTTGTCACACTGCGTGCCGCTTCATCAAACATTGTTGCGAAGCAGTCGTCGGCCGCCAGCAACCGTTCAATATTGACCACACACCCATAGGACAGATTGACCTGGAACTCAGCCGACGACCGGATAAAACGATGGTACATGCGGTTGGCAACCTTGGTTATTTCTCTGTCACACTGCACATTTGCAACCTGTTCCATATCGCTTGTGCTTATATCCGAGTGTGTGTCTCCTAAGCACTTAGACTCTGTCACCTTTAGCAGTGGAGGTCCTTGTACCCCAGCGCTCCCGTTGGTGAAATTATTCTTGATCTTGTCCTTGCTACTCTTGTGCTTGATTGAACCCTCCGCCACTGAGGTATCCACAAATACTTGCTCAACCATTTCAGAGACTAATGTAGTACCTTGAGACATCCGCCTCTTATTGGATGCAGTAGTGCTCTGTGTACTGGCGATCTTGTCCGTCGTACTGCTTGACATGCACATCTCCGTCATGAAACTAGATCGAAATCTGTTGATGGTCAGCAAAAATAGGAAGTTCTCCGTCGCATACTCACGACTGAGATGCTTGTAGAACATGCTGGTCAGAATTATATTTCCAAGAACCATGGTCACGGGTAACGGCTGGTCAACTGGAAAATACGCAGTGTTGTCGTCGTCTTCGTCGATTGTGTCTGGTCGCGTGCGCCCACCCATACCAGCCGAGCTCTTCAGTCCAACAGCACTCGAGTCAATGTTGTCGCCAGCAACATCTTCAACCTGCTCCCTATTCGACAGCAGAAGCTCACGTTGAGTGCGCATGACGGGGATGAGTGTCAACAACACAGGCACCACGATGGACAGCACATGTACAGAGAACAGACAGCCGTAAACATAGTGTGAACACGCATTTGATGCCAGTACTTGCGAGGGCTCGGGGGGCGCATATCGGCAGCCCAAGAGAACCACAGAATCGCCCAATAGAATAAGAGTTGCTATACTAATCTCAATGGTCAGGAAGAAGACGTCCACTACTATCAGAGGGAACACCAGGATAACTGTGCTGATTTGCGCGGCGCAAATGGACACTCTGTACCAGAACAGAGACTCATTAAGTGCTGCATCGCCCGCGTCAGGCTCATTCACAGCGAGGATGGTGGTCAGGGTTATAAACCAAGGTGCACATATCAGCGCATAGATTATTAGAATGTGCTTATTCTTCTGATACCTTCCCAGTTTAGTAAAAAGTGATGACTGCCACCACAGATACCGCACTGTGCCGCTCGCGTCACTATCACTTCTATCAAGCACGCGCTCGGTATGATTGCAGTCTGAATTCTTCTTGTCACTAGGAATTCTTAGCAACGACGTCTCATCATGTAATAGACTTGTAATGTGTTGCTGTTGGATTGATTTGATGGCTATATTGACTATGCGTGTAGTGACAGAGCACAGGAACAACGTTTGCAGACATAGCATGAAAACGGTGACACCATAGGCTGCTGAGTTGGGGATCCACGCATTGTATAACAGACACAGAATAGTCATGAGCCCAAACATAGGCACCTGCATCCACAATATCAAATACGGTGCGCGCTCCGAGATCAATGTGTATCGTCTTCGCGAGAAAAATAGGGGTACTGCGAAGATGAAGATGGCGCAGAAGCAAACGTACACAAACATTTCTGTTGTGATTGTCAACGCCATGTTGTCAATTCAAATACTATTATTCAAAATATTTTAAATTTGTTTACGAAATGACTAGCAAAACCTTTGAAGTTGCGATGTATATATGTTATTTCACAGATAGTTGTTCGATCGGCGTATATAAATACAAGACATAGATGAAGGATTTTGGAAGTATAGTTCAGTAAAGCGATAGATTCGGAAGCTTAGTTGGATAATTACAGGACGCCAGAGGAATATTTATCTTTCTTTTAGTTCCATTTTGTTTTTTGTTTTTTTTTGTCTCGTTTTTTTAGATAAAATATATAAAACAACGAGTAAATATGGGTTTTTATTTCTTTTCTACAATTATTTTGTTCTTGTTTTGTCCTTGTTTTGTCCTTATAAGTTTGTTTTTTTTTTAAACCAACATCTTTCTTTTGCTATAAATACCTTTTCCAAAACAAAACAAAAATTAACCCAATTCGGCCCTGAGGGCTCGAGCCTCGAGGCCGAATATTAAATAGCAAATATTTAGGTTTGTTTTTATTTATTTATTTGTTTTTAAAACATTCCTATATATAAAAAATAGGATACAGTCATACCTGTTTATATGTCCTTCTCTTTAAGGTGTCTACCTCTTTATATGTACAATTTCTATTTTGGCCAACCCCCTATATATGAGTCAGGTCTTTTTAGACCGGTCCTGCAGCCTGCTCTTGGACGTCCGACTATTAATATCACTGATTGGAACTGAGCTAATCAGGAGCTAAATGCTCTTTTTTAAATTTGTGCTGTTCATCATAGTGCTCCGGCCATCCGGTCACTGCGGTCAGACCGTCAGAGGGTCGGTGAGACTCAGACTCCGGGGTCATTCGTATATTTATCTTCTTTTTTTTAAGTTTTTACAGGTGTGAATATTTCACCTTCCACCTTAGCTTGACGGTAGCTATCTATAATACATACACTAGAGTACGTACTACAATAGATCCTGATGGGAGACACTTCTAGTGGTGAACGCTGTTGTGCGAAAGGATGCACTACAACGCACCCAGTGGGTGGTGTATATAAATGTGCTGGTTGCGATCGAAGTATGCATGCCTTTTGTGGCGTGCATCTTGGTGAGGGCTATGGCTCAAATTCAATCGGTTACTGCCTGTCTACAGATAAATGCCAGCCACCGGATGACATGTGGGAGTTTGGTTTCACTAATAACAGACAGACAGAGCCAGACGAATTGACACAAAACGCACCTACAACGATAGATAAGCTCACTTTGGTAAGAAGAAGAAAACATATAAACAGACTGTAATATCAAATGTGAGCTCCAATACAACAAAATAAATCACTCTAATAAACAAAGTTAAAGGTGTCATCTAGCGTACAATCCAGAAAGCGGGATACAGCTTAGACCTATCATGGAAAGACAGCTATCGTAAGAATTTAGTTAAGGAGGCCGTGCGGGTAGCGCATGCATCATTCGGCGTCGGTATCAAAACAATACGAAGGTTCATGGAGTCTGGAGAGAACATACTCAGTCAGTCTTATGAGGTGCATGCAAAAAAAGAAATATCGAGAAAGGAGAGGTACACATCACGAGTTCGAGAAGCGTTTGATTGAGTGGGTCGGTAAATAAGGTTTAGAGAAGCAGGTTTTAGTGTAAGTCAGGGCTTGATCGTCACGAAAGGGGTATTTAAAGAGAGCGCCTAGAATACCTCCTGGTGTGACCCATACTCCCATAGGTTGGACCCCGAACCTGATGGTATGAAACTGACCCAGACTTGTCTTACAAAAACCCGGGAACAGGGCATATAAAGAGGAATGACTGTATCACTAATACCTAGAATATAGAAATCCTACGAATCGTAGGATTTTCAAAAAATTGGCCATACAATTTGGCCCTAGAAAAAAAGTGGATTTTTTTTTTGATATCCTACGAATCGTAGGATTTTGGAAGCCTTTGACTTTGGCCCTTATTTACACCCATTTAGATATGTCTTAGGCCTATGCTCTATCTCGCAAATGGGTTTTTAGTTCACTGGAGAAGTGGAAGCCTCATCGCGGAATAGCAGAAGTACAAGTATATCAAAGGATGTTATGGATACCAGTGCGGGCGACGATGAAGACGACTCTAATGAGCAGGACCTCGACGATAGTATAGGAGACGACTCCGATGAACTATTTCATGCATTAGGCCTCACAGGATAAATAAGTAAAAAGGACCGCGGGTGTATCTGGTTGCCGCGGACTGCAGTGGGCGGGGTGAGGCCCACTCCACCTACAACAGTAACAGTGTTGATACTAAACATACATAATAAACAAAACAAAGTGTAATAAGCAGTACATAATGCACCCTTTAAGCCTATTTAACCATACAACCCAGTTTGTTTTCAAAATAGTGATAAAAAAATTGTATGTTTTCCAAAACAAAATAAAAATTTATAATTTTAATGAAATAAATATATGGCAATTTAAATTTTTTTAGACCGTCTTGTGAAACTTACGAGTCTCTTTTGGATCGATTTTACTTATTTCTGCCCCATTTATTATGGCTTCATATTCAAATGGGCAGAGTATGCAAAATATAAAAATTGATGAAAAATAAATTTCCTGATCTTTAAGGGACAACGGGTCTGATGAAAATTCGGAATTAGAAATCCTACGATTCGTAGGGTTTTACGCTGGGTACCCCTTCCTGGTACAACTTTTTTTTGACGCCTTTTGGCTGCTTTTGTATGAAATATTACGCTTCGTAGGATTTTCCAGCGGTACTAGTGATATAGATCGGCCTGAACTTTACTGACGGTGTATTTTAAAAAAGTATTTATCTGTTTCTTGATTAGTGATTCCAAACGAAGGCCCATGGACCCAAGGGCCGAAAGAGGCCAAGAGTCCAAGTCTCCAAGTCCCAAGACCCGACAGGCCGACACTGTCACAGAAAAAATATCAAAATAATACCACAGTCCACACGTTTGCTCCGAACATCCTTGGTCCCTGAGTAAATACTAAAAATACCGTTGTCCCTTGATCAAATCTTTTTACTATTTACTATTTACTACTCTCTCAAAACTTCAAGAGTGACTTGAGATTTGAGACTTGTGAAGTTGTGAATTGATACATAGTTTGATACTGATATAGTTGAGTCTGTTCAACTGTTATGTTGAGACTATTTTTTTATAAACAAATAGAGCCTGGCAGCCTGCCAATCTGTCTCGCGTAAAACTGTATAAAAAAAATTTATCAAAATATCAAAAATGTGTGTTTCACCGTTTCAACTTTCACGTCACTAAATATTTTTACACAAAATGACAAATTGTAGGCTATAATTTATTTTTTTACTTACGTTTTTTAAAAACCTTATGCGTTTTTTTTTAAATCAAAACTATGTATTTAGTATTTACAATATTTTTTTAAGACCAAATACATATGTAGTTGATGTCAAATAAATTATAATATTACATAATGTTATGTATTTGTTTTTAAAAAATATATAGTTTTGTACATTATTTATTAGTCTTATTTATTTTTTAAATACAGCTCATAAATTGAGTACATTCCTACTGAAAAGTATTTTCTTTTAAAACAATACATATTAAAACCTACAAAAGCTATCAGCATCCAGCCAACCAGCCCAAAAGAGGAATGTTTGTAGTAGTCTTACTACTCTCTATTTACTAGAGTACCGTTCTTTTTTTTTTAACTAAAAACTAGATATTTAGCTTCAACGTATGTACTACATATAACATATGTCTATGTAGTATGTACTGAGTCCCAAAATATAATAATTTAATGCCTAAATATTTATGAAATATTTATGTTTCTTCAGATGACTACATATGATAATTTTGTTTAAAAAAAATGGTGATGAAACAAATACTGGAATTCATTCTTTTAAAAATTCAAAATACAGTATGTACATGTAGCCATAAATAGCCCATAAGCCAGCTGAGTGAATAGTGAATACAATATGCATATTACATTCCCCAATGTCTACGAGTCTACGCATTGTCAAAAATACATACTCTATACTCTACTTGCTAGAAGAGTAGTCTACAGGCGACATATGGGGGTGTCTAGGGCTTTTTCCCTTTTGACTATCAACCTTTTCTTATATCACATATGTATTGTTTCGGTCGGTCATACTCCTCGGTGATATATAAAACAGCCTACAATCTTCATTGGTGATTCAAATATTCCATTGGCCATTCCATTGGTCCCCATTTATGTTTGGGAACAAAACTATGAACTTTACCATCCCAAAATCGTAGTATTCTCATTGATATGATGGTTATTATTAACAGTTCTGTGAAAATCAGTCAAACGCAGGGTCATAATGCCAGCACGTATTATATGACTTTGTGTGACCCGCGATGTTTCTGGGTTCAGGGCAAGTTTCCATTGGATACCGTAAACTCAGCCTATAAAATTGACTGGATGCCCCGCCTAAGGAATTTGCACTACCTACTGGGTCGTAGATTATGAACACAGAGAACAACACGAGAAAATACAATATTGTAGTCCACAAAACACGCTAAAGTAGTATGTAGCTTACTATAATCATGCCTAGTGCCGAGAACCTAGTTGTATACAACGCCATCACGCGTAAGTTATTGCAATGGTTCAGACCCAATTATGATTTTGAACAACATCCTAATTTAAAGGACAATAATGCAGAACTCAGAGAAATACTCTTGGCCACTCAGCCAGATGATCTCTGTCGATACTTTATCGAACTTTTGTATGGAGTACAAGTTCCTGGTCCAGACGATCGACCCACACTAAAGAGACCCAATGGTATACTATTTGATAAGAAAGCAAAACCCTACACGAAGTATTTAACATTCAAGAGGATGTTGACATTAGTAAGCTAGTTGAGAAACAACAAGTGCTGGTGATACGGGATGGTAATGATAGTTTTAGGCGGAGAATGTTCAAATAGGAATGTACAAGATCTTCACAACGGGATAATAGGACTGACGGCTGAAGTGCGACATTTAAAACAAATGATGAAAGAAGATAAACTAGAGTATACTGCACAAAGTACAAGACTAAGAAAGTTACTGCAAAGAACCAAGAGAGAGATGGCAGCAGGTTTTCATCGCTTAGATTTACCATACAGAGCTAGGCATCATGCACAGAACGCACCACAACAATAAAATAATCATCCGCAGAATACCCCACAGCAGAATCAACAACCACATTTCAATCACCAACAACAACAAGATATACGGGAAGCAAAGTTAAGTAAAGGGCCTAAGACATTATGGAACCTATGGCTAAAATACGAGGAAGGCCTTGAGACCAACAAGGCAGCCAAAAACTTCACACCACGGGAACGAGGCCGTGGGAAACGTGTACGTAGTCATAGGAATCACTTTTGGAAAGCAATGGAGATCATATCGAGAGAGCATAGCACTTAAGATGCTATTGATAAACTTGAAACCGCTTATGGCATGCAACTATCTGTATCTGCTATGTGTCGAGCGCTAAAGAACGACAAAGAAATTACACAAGTGCAACTAAACCCACAACAACAGCAGCAAATGGGCTAAATTCGCCCTGTTGTACTTATGAATGAAATATATCTGAAAAAGTCTAAGTATGAGACCTGTGCTAGAATCTGTGTATTTCTATTGGCGGAATTTTGGTCATACTGAGGGTCATACACTTCCTATATATCATCGTAGTACATTGTAGGGGGAGTTTTTTTTTTATAACGATGGCAAAAATAGCAAATACCCCACAGACCACAGTCACAGTGACCCACACCCCATACAATACGTACTATTTTAAAAATTGCCAGATAATTTTACTCCGAGTCTTCAGACTCTGGAGCACACTCTCTCGCTCTCTCACTCTCAGCCGATATCATCAGTGCCAAAATTAAAATGTGACGAATCGTCATATTCTACCAAAAAGCACCCAATAATGTATTATTCTTCAATATATTTTTTCTATCAAAAGTATGAAAGAAAAATTCCAACAATCATACAATGTGACGAATCGACTTTCTAGATACAAAGGTAAATAGTCACTAATAAAATACATATCGCCCCAGTATACTGTATTTTAGAACAAGAATCGACAGATTCTGTCGATTTTACTATAAAGTATGTATAGAGACCAATAAAGTATTATTCTTGAATGATTGTAAAAATGATGCTGACATGTGGCCGTACTCAATCAATTGGGTACAGACACAGATGAACGAATCCCCTGATTCAGTAACTGGTACAACACCCGCTCACTATTTCCGGGGCCGTTATAGTGAATTACAGATCCCCTTCAACAAGGAGTCTCAAGATGATCATGTGCTACCATGGCTAGAGAAGATGCGTCGTACCAGAGATGTCGTCTTGTCTTGCTTGAGAGAGATAAAGGACATCGCTCTCAAGAAGAGACAAAAGCGATGTAATGATACCAAGAAAATAGTCGAGTTTGAGGTAGGCGATATAGTCAACATTATGGCTCGCAGCTCCGATACAACTGTGCTTACGGCTAATTATATTGGACCATTTATGATCTCAGTGGCCGATAAGAAGAGCGGGACGTATGAAGTTAATAACGTTGACGGCTCTAGTGCCTTAAATATCGGGTCTCATCGAATCACTACGACAGAAATCATCCTTCGTCGCACATGTGAAGCTACTACACCTCTTATGTCTTACGAGTTTAAGAAGATTCTAGGGAAGTACAAACATGAGGATAAGACATATTACACTACGGAGTTCGCTGATGGAGCACAGTATGATCTTCCACCATCAGTATTTGATGATCCGGATGTACTAAAGGCTTTTAATAAGTAGTTTTACAAACACTTACACAAAAAATAAGGCTGATGCAGAAGCAATATTACCATCGAATAAGCGACCCAACGTGATTAAGATCTATCCACAGACATCATACATTCCCAGCTTTAAACAGCATGGAATGTACGTACCTCCAAAAGGCATTTATCCACCATCGAGGACCACAAAGATCGAAGCTCAAACATAATAGAGTAACCGAGTAACTTATAACGTCTAAGTATACTTTCTTCGGTCGGTTTGTCATTCTAAAATATCTCTGGGGCATTCTTTGGATTCCCTTCCGGTAGTGGATTTGGGTTAGGCTCTCGACATTGCTGTTGCGTCCAATCCAGGAGATAATTGAGCTTCGGGTGATGAAGATCGGATTCTGCTTGCCTCTCCATTGTCTGACAACATCTCAAACGCCAATATGGCTTGATAGAGTACCAAATGGTTTGATATCAAATCGGGAAGGTCTACAAGAAGATCCCGAATTGCGTACCAAATTAAGAATGCAAAACTTTCATTTCTCCTAGTTCCGAATACCTCCGGCAGTATCTTTTGAAATTGACGTAAAAGTTTGCGTGCTTGCTTACCTTCGTCAGTTTTCATTAATTTTAGCCGATTGTAATATTTAGTATATCTAAACAAATCGTACCCAAACTTTCCTATCGCTGCATTCATCACATTCCTCGGTGAGATGGTACCATCTGGTTTGGTCTTCAATACGTCCGGAAAGTACGTTCCATACGTATTTCGAAACACCCATGCCCTGCTGTCGGATCAACTCTCGTTGACCCTCCTCCTGAATATCAATCTGCGCCTGGTATGAATTGCCCAGATCAAAGTTATGTCGCCAAGCCGGTCAGAGTGGTGTTTTGGGTATACGCAGGAATTGTGAGGCAATCCTGCTGTCCGAATCGTTATCCTGACGGTGAAATGTCTGGTACACATTATCCGGACCTATATCCACGAAACGGAGTTGTTCTTCCGATACGTTGATTTGGGGTTGATCCAACAGTGCTGTTGGCTCATCCTCCGAGTCATCCTCCCCTGATTCATCATGACTTTGATCCTTCGCTGCGGCTTGCTTTTTCTTTCGCTGCTTAGTAGGTCTCAAATCATGTACCATTAGTTGGTAGTCTTTCAGAAAGGCTCTCCTATCCCTTGCTATCATGTGATAAGTAGGATTTCGCCCACGTGCTTTGCACGTATCTGATTCCAGTGCATGTCGCACTTCCTCTGAAGTTGAATTGTCCGAGGATTGCGTTTTCTCGGCCTTTCCTGTTCGAGATTTCGCCTTCTTCGCTGGTGGCTTCTGTGGCTCCGTAGTCACATTACTTCCAGATGCACCTATACCCGAGTCAACCAACTTCTTACGTTTTTGTTTAGTCAGAGTTGGTACCGGTTGTCTCGGCGTGATCTCAGTTACGTCAGAGTCCACTGATGATGCCGGGGATGTTTTCTGCTTTTCATCGCCTGCAGTTAACCAATTTACTTTTGCAGTCTTAGCTACATTCGTTGCTTTATTGTTTCCATTCGTCATAATATCGATAGCATATTATAAACTTAAAAATATGTAAAAGTCGGTCTCCTCTAGGCTGACTATACGATACCAAGACGTTTACGTTAATAATACAATACGTTTAACGTTCAAATGCAAAATGTTAAAAATAAGTTTAGCTTCAGCCCTTGGTAGTGAGCAAAAGATTAGGGGATTTTAGACTGAGACTATTGTCTATATGCTCCGCTCTAACCACTCACTACTTCGGTCTAGATTTATTTATGTTTTAGTTACTAAGACTAGATATGATTTCATTGGACGCATATTTTACATTTCACGCCTTGAAACAATTATCTACTCAAAATAACCAATAAAATATCTCTATGTCCAACTTAAGAAAAATTAAAATTAAAATTAAAACACCAAGCCGATGCAGTATACATCTGCACCTAAACCCCATCACTTGGTACCTAGCCATCCCATTTAAGGCATAGACGGGCACATCTAGTTGGCTGGCTAGGAGGAATCCAAACCATGTTGTCCTAAATTCTAATAACTCTGATTCTGTCCTTTTCTCAGTGGATTATCTTGATCTGAGATTA
>NW_014040524.1:72933-76204 GCF_001186125.1 Sphaeroforma arctica JP610
CATAGAGTCTAATGTGGAGGCCCGGCTATTACAGTACGAGGAACTTAAGTTTCCTAAATGGTTTTTAACGGTTTAATTAATTAATACCTTTTCCATTTTACATATCCCATATTTGGATGAGGCCATTAAAAGGCCCCAGTAAAATACCAAACATGAGATTTGGTCTAGTTCTATTGACAGAACTATATTTACTTTCCAAATCCATTTATATCTGAATACTTCGGTAGCGAGATGGTTCAACCGAATATAAGTTTCTAGGGACTATTACCGTTACCGAGTTTATCCTCCGATCAGCCAACCAGATGTGCTAGTCTGATGAAGGCTAAGTCGGAATTCTTGATAAGTGGTAAGTACTTGGTTAATGCAATAACTATGGACATCAGGAGTATTTTTTTCTTTTCTTCTAAAGATAGGATTTTATGAGTCTCTCGGATTCGCCTCAACGAAACATACCATGGTTATTAATAGAGCGACAACGAAACACTAAATAAAATCCCTTCGGCGAAAACAGTCCTGAGAGGATTATATATAGGCAATGTCTCAGCCTCGCAATCCCTCAGAGTATTGCTGTTTTCACGAGGCATACCTTACTTTACTAAAAGACTCGTTTCGTTTATTTACTTTGAAATTATCACGCTACATAGACTTAACCTAAGCGTTTAATTACTCTAAGGCGTTAATATCGCCTTGATAGACCGAATCTTGCACATTTTAAAGTTAGCGAAGGTATTAATTACTTAGACTACTTAAGCGTAAAGGTAGATTAACTACCACCACAAAAATTCTTGTCCAAGCTAGTCTTTAAGAGATCAGCTAGCAGTAATAGGTTAAGATTATGACCAAGAAAGACAATACCCCTTCTAAGAGGCGTAGCGCTGAAAAGAAGAAGATGGAGAGCGAAGCCGCTAGCGCTGCCGCAGAAGCAACCGCTGCCGCTGCCGATGCGTTTAACCGCACCATAGCCGAAGCACTTGTCTCTGACAATAATAGTCAACAGGACAATGCTTCGGAAAAGGATGTAGCCACTCTGATTAAAGAGACTACTCCCACAGACAGAGCCCGAGGGCCAACTATTGCCTTAACTTCAAAGCTTGCATTTACGAAGCCAAGAAGTGAGACAAGGGACACGTCTCAAGACGCCCCAACCAATTCTTTTGACTAAACTCAGAAAGAAAAGTCCCCAATTATAAGGAAGTCCCCAATTATAGGGGACGATGACAAATCTCAGAAGGTACCTATAACGGAATCAGAAGAGGAGGCAAGCTCAAGTGGCAAACCCGAATCTACGTCCGAGACCACTGAACCAAAGCGCATAAGTAAGTTAATTACTGAAAACACTGATCTTAAGAATCAGTTAGCCACCCTTATAAAAGACTTGCCTGTTGAACATGTAAATCGATTGTATAGATCAGGAAAACATACACAGCACTTACGCGAGCATGTTTCTCCGGGCATTACTGAAGCCCTACAGAAGTGGACAGAACGTCGACAGGCAATTACGCCCGAAGAGCGTAATGGCTCGAGCGCTACACCTGTGGCAGATGAGCCAGACGTGCTCAGCATATCTATACCTTACGAGGTATTACCGCCAGAAGTTCAGGCTAATTACTCGCCTGTTCTGACACCTGGCCGTGAGTCACCCGTCCTTGAGAGTATTATAGACCGAGAGGCAGGTAGAAATACTCCGCCGCCTTTACCCAACTGGGATGACAATCGTCGGAAACCCGTTATTACTGTGTATGTTATCCAGACGCATGAATCACCCAAGATTATAATACCAACTACTATCCGACGGACAGAGCACCGAAAGGCCTCGACCATGGACTTTACAAGGGGTAATAAACAACCCCGTAAACGTGTTAACGATGTCGAGTTTAATCGCTTCGATCGCACAGCATTACACCAGCCCGCAGAGAATTTACACTTTGACGAGTTGACCGACCTTAATAAATCGGTCGACGATTACACCATTAAAATGAAAATCGCCTATATTTATATGTATATATATATATATATATATATATAAATACTAATATGATTGCGATTAAGCAAAAGCGCATCGATCAGCTACTTCAGGCTCAACGTGGACAAGCCCACAGGGATAACCAGAAGTACAAAGGACAGATCAGTCGACTTAAGTCGAACTGGGATGCCAACATTAAGCAGGTCGAGTTTATAAACAACCATGACCTCGACACGCTAACCCGTACGCTTAGTGCGTTTCCGGTCATGCTGGAGACGAAAAATATCGCTCCCCAGCAATGAATTTTCGCTTTAATGCAGTCGTTTGACCCTATATGAACATAAGTAGACATTTGTCGTGACTGGCCAGCTGTGTGTTGGTTGGTTACGTCCTTATTAAGCAAGGACATGCGAAGCCCAGAACTGAGTTCAATTTTAACTGAACCAGTGGAGAATACTCCGATTCAGAGTTATATTCTGAAGCTCGATGCTGACCTTAAACGTCCAGATATAACAAAGGACAAGGCACAGCGATAGTACGAGTTCCTGGTTATGTATGTGTTCTGTAAGAACACAGGGAATAACGACCGTGAGAGCCTGTACACTGAAGTTGCGACGTTAATACGCTACTGAGGCTCGAGACAAGGGACATGAAACAAAGTTTCATCTATCCTGACTTACGTGGGGACAGTTTTATGATACTGTATCCACCCTTTTTCCCGTACACCGAGTAACATCGAAGGGAAAAGCGGCTGTTAAGAAACGGCGGGAGCAAACCGATCACGGGTACGTATCCAGGCAGACCTCAAACGAGATACTCCAACATACACGTGCTCGCGACTCCACTCTATCCACACGACCCAATAAACGGGTACGTGCGGAGGCGAAGGACAAGGAACCTTTATTTAAGGAGATTAAGAAATGTGCCGACGCACAGTGTGAGTATGACATGTATCAATTGACCTCTAACGGTTATTGGAATGGCAGGCATGCACCCACCTGTACACACTTTCTTATTAAGTGTGACAAGTGTGAGAAGACCAATGGCTATCACACTAAGTCTTTTGACAAAAAGCCCGACATTAAGTTGGAGTGAAGGTACTACCGGGTACAATCGTTTCACAGACAATACAACGACTCTTTAGATGAGCGTGTAATAATCCCTGTATATTGCAATGGAAATAAAATCCTTGCGTTGATTGATCCTGGTTCTGAAATTGCATGTATATCCGATCGCTTTGCATTAATGAAAGATATCGAAAGGAGAACACAAACAACTCACCTCATTTTAGCAGAAGATAAAACTTCT
>NW_014040524.1:87494-89513 GCF_001186125.1 Sphaeroforma arctica JP610
TATGCATGTATGTATGTATGTATGTATGCATGCATGCATGCATGTATATATATATATATATATATATATATATTCAATAGAATGTGTATGTGACATGTCATATTAATGGTGTATGTAATTCTGTGTTTTTTGATACTATTTACATGATGACCTATCTTCGTATTCATCATTTCTCTGGCGCAAATTTCAGGCACACGAATGCTAGCACCGAGTCTTCCGGGGTGTTCCGGGTTCTAGCGCAGTCGTCTGGCAGCAATTGCACTGACCTGTTGGATGAGAGTGATCTGGGTTTGCTGTGGGCCGATCAGGAGTGGCACTTTGTGGCCATGTCGTATGACTACGCACGTGGGTTGGTGAGCGTGTACATGGACGATAGACAACATTACAGCTGCGACGATCAAGCTAATGCACCCATTGTAGACACACTCAAACGAGGTAAGCGCAAATACTTGTGTAACGCCTACACCAAACCCTAGACGCACCAAACCCTAAACACACCAAACCCTAAACATTTCAAATCCTAAACACACCAGACCCTAAACATCCAAACCTTAAACATTCTAAACCCGAAGCACAAAACCCTAAGAACACCAAATCCTAAACACGCCAGACCCTAAACGCACCAAACCCTAAACATCCAAACCTTAAACATTCCAAACCATAAACGCACCAAACCCTATACGCCCTGCAGAGGATCCGTACGACGACCCGTACATCATGGTAGGCAACAGCGACAAGCCATCGGACACAGCGTACACCACCGCAGCAGTGGACGGCGCCTTCAACGGGTCCATGGACGACATCCGCTTCTACACTGTGCCGTTGACTGAGGCGCAGATCGATCGGGTGCGCCGCAACTCACCCGCTCAGCCACCCACCGACATCGCAGACTCGCTGTATGCGTGGTTCAACTTTGCCACAGGCGCACACACAGGCGATGTACAACCCGTGCACAACCACGGTATCCGCATCACCACAGGCCAGGGCATCAACGTCTACAAGCCTAGGTTTGTGGTGTCGGATGCACCTATCCCTGGGCTTCTGCAGGAGACAACACAGACGGAAACAGAGACAGAGACGGAATCAGAGACGCAAGAGAACGAGGGAGAGAGTGCAGTGGTCCTTGTGCAGAGACGACAGGCGGTGGATGAGGGCGCACCCACGGCCATGCGAGTAGTCAACGGAGGCCAGGGCATGACCGTAGAGTTTAAAATCAAGGTATGGGGATGTGTGTGTACGCACACACGCACAGTAGTAGGCATGACCATAGAGTCGACAATCAAGGTATGGGGATGTGTGTGTACGCACACAGGCACAGTAATAGACATGACCATAGAGTTTACAATCAAGGAATGGGGATGTGTGTACTCACACATGCACAGTATTAGGCTTGACCATAGAGTTGACAATCAAGGTATGGGGATGTGTGTGTACGCGCACACGCACAGTAGTAGGCATGGCCATAGAGTCGACAATCAAGGTATGGGGATGTGTGTGTACGCACACATGCACAGTAGTAGACATGACCATAGAGTTTACAATCAAGGAATGGGGATGTGTGTACTCACACATGCACAATATTAGGCTTGACCATAGAGTTGACAATCAAGGTATGGGGATGTGTGTGTACGCGCACACGCACAGTAGTAGGCATGACCATAGAGTTGACAATCAAGGTATGGGGATGTGTGTACTCGCACATGCACAGTAGTAGGCATGACCATAGAGTTGACAATCAAGGCATGGGGATGTGTGTGTACGCGCACACGCACAATAGTAGGCATGACCAAAGGGTTGACAATCAAGGTATGGGGATGTGTGTGTACGCACACCTGCACAGTAGTAGACATGACCAGTAGTAGACATGACCATAGAGTTTACAATCAAGGAATGGGGATGTGTGTACTCACACATGCACAGTAGTAGGCTTAACCATAGAGTTGACAATCAAGGTATGGGGATGTGTGTGTACGTGCACACGCACAGGAGTAGACATGACCATAGAGTTGATAATCAAGG
>NW_014040524.1:89533-92091 GCF_001186125.1 Sphaeroforma arctica JP610
GGCATGACCATAGAGTTGATAATCAAGGTATGGGGATGTGTGTGTACGCGCACACGCACAGTAGTAGGCATGGCCATAGAGTTGACAATCAAGGTATGGGGATGTGTGTGTACGCGCACACGCACAGTAGTGGGTGAACTGAGGTGCAGTGTTGCTGTGGGCGAGGACACGCGTGGTGAGCAATGGCGCACACGCACGAGGTCACGGCAGTTGCAGGCAGCTGTGTAGTTTCGCTTGCGTTACCACGCACACACACACGTGGGGAATATAATCGTACACATGACAAAATAACCATATACAGGTGAATGTTATATACATGTGAATGCATATACATATGGGAATGTCATATACATGTCAATGCATATACTTATACAGGTGAATGTCATGTACATGTCAATGCATATACATATACAGGTGAATGTCGTATACATGTCAATGCATATACATATACAGGTGAATGTCATATACATATGAATGCGCGAGTGGGTACGCCCACACGTATACCTGCAGGCGCACACCTTTGTTGCTCATGTGGTTGGCATGTGTACGGCACGAGATAATATCAATAATTAAGTATAGACGCTCATCGTACCAATGCAGCCACAGACGATGACTCACATGCACAGACGATGACTCACATGGGCAAATCACTACACCTTTTTCAATACCTACAGTTCCCGTATCCAGAGGCCAACTTCCTATACACTGTAATAGAGGAACCACACGCCAGCTTAAACGTAACTAATGCGCCCGATGCGGGTACGTTTACTGTCACAGCCGACAACGGGACTGCCAGTGAACTGGACACAGTGCTACCTGTACAAGGGCTGGGGACATCACTCACCTTCACCCCTAACGCCAGTTTCTATGGCAACCTGTCCTATACTGTGCGCCTGACGACGGCGTTGCTTAGCGACGGCGCGGGCGGGAACTCGTCTCAGCCAATCACATTGCGGATCGAGATTGAGCAGGCGGTGCTGCCGCTGCTAGGCAGCGGTGGGCGTGCCATCCGGTGCGACGGCGTTAATGACTACATGTACGCACCTTACTTTGAGTGGCCACTGCAGAACTACACAGACCCAACGGACAACATCTCTCGCTTTGGGGGGGGGCCTATCACCATTGGTGAGTGGGCCGTACACAGTACACACATACCACACGGGCATATACACGCACGTGTTGCTCGGGGGAAGTAGGATGTGGTGGTACTTAAGAGTGGGCTGTAATCACCGCGTTATGCACATGCACCTTTCTTCCAACGACTTGTGTGCCATCACGTACTATTGCCTTGCCGTGTTTATTCGTAGATTGTGTAGTGTTTCTTTTTTTGGTTCGCAGATAGTGTTGTATTTCTCTGTTTCACTGCTCTGACTGAGGCCCTGTGTCCACCAATGACAAACTATGGAGTGTGGATGTGTTGTATACCTACGTTATGCCTACCGCCAGTGTCTTGGGGCGCATATTTCGGTAACCGATGTTCTGTGTATAAAGGGTTGGCTACGCGCTGTGCTCACTCCGTAGCCACACGTGTGTGCAGGGAAGTGTTTGTCTTCTATATCCATTAGTTTCTATTGTAAAGTTAAGTACATGCTACTCCTATGACCAATTATGTGCACAAATGGTGGGATGTATGTTTTTATATTGGCTGCTACATACAGCTTGTTCAGATTACATCCAACCCACTCTATGGTCAAACCTTGTACACAGAGGGATGGGCGTATGTCGTACTCATAGGTTGCTAATGACTGTGTTTATGATCCTTGTCTTCTCATACCATGGTCCTGTTGTGTGTTCAGAGGGGTGGGCCTATGTCGTACTCATAGGTTGCTAATGACTGTGTTTATAATCTTATCTTCTCATATATGGTCCTGTTGTGTGTTCAGAGGGGTGTGCCGATGTCGTACTCATAGGTTGCTAATGACTGTGTTGATAATCTTATCTTCTCATACCGTGGTCCTGTTGTGTGTTCAGAGGGGTGGATGTATCTATCCTCTGACTCGTCAGCGTATGGGACGTTGGCGTCGATTGGAAAAGGTGCCACGCCTTACAGGTCTTATGCGCAGAAGATGTTGTACCCTGGGGACACCACCGGACGGCTGGAATTCAGCATGCCCACAGGCAGTAATCGCCAGGTACGTGCTATCGATGGGCCTACGAGGCTGTGGCTGCTGCCACGTGACTAAGGTGGTATGCGTGCAGTTTGTATAGTAAGCTATAGTTTATATAAATTTAGGGCGTAGTTTATATATATATATATGGCGTAGTTGATATATATTGTACGCGTAGTTTATATATTTGGGGCGTAGGTTATACATATTTAGGGCGTAGTTGATATATTTTTGGGGCATAGGTTATATATATTTGGGGCGCAGTTTATCTATATTTGGGGCGTAGTTTATATATACATTTGCGGCGTAGTTTATACACATTTAGTATTTGGGGCATAGGTTATATATATTTGGGGCGTATTTAATTCATAATTGAGGCGTAATATATGTATATATATATATATATATATATATATATATATGGCGTATTATATATATATAGTGGGTGTT
>NW_014040524.1:94479-96696 GCF_001186125.1 Sphaeroforma arctica JP610
ATATATATATATATATATATATATATATATATATATATATATATATATATTTTTATATATATATATCTACACAATACAAGCACATGGTATATGTATCCATGCGTCTGTGACATGTTATATTTGTATTCACCATGAAGTGAGTTGCTTTGTGTTGCTTCATATCGTGTCGTGTCTAATGTCCTTGTATTATATTACATCTTCTCATGTTATATTACATCTTCCCGTACTCTTCTATGGTCGCCAGGTGGCTGGCACAGAAGTGAAGGTGTTCATCAATGGCAATCTGGATACCTCTGCCTCACACAATCACGATGGCGTAGGCAAAGACAGCACAGGTGCAATGGTCAAGGTATGTGATAGCGTACACACACACCTCTGATTCAGGCCTATTCACGTGCACATTCATGTGTCACACAAACACCTCTGATTCAGGCACATTCGCGTGCACATTCATGTGTGATACGCGCAGATTGCACACATGCATACACTTGCTTCAGTGTATGTGTTGTATGTGTGCATCATAAATATGCCTACCACTTAATTTTGTGTACGTACACGTGTGTGTTGTATGTATGTATCATATACATGCCTACCACTTACTTCAGTGTATGTGCACACACGTATGAGTTCATAGGCACACCTTGCATAACCTACCTACACACTGCAGCTGGGCTATGTACTTCGCATAAGAATTACCTACCATGTCATGGTGTCATTGGCTGCTTACATATGCGTCTCTGTGTTGCGCCGCTGCTACAGTCGCCTATACGCTGATTCGTCGTTGAGTCTGATTGGGTGTCGTTCTGGGCACTCCGTCATCTCTGCTCCAATCAAATGCTATCTCATATCATAGACACTATAGGCGGTCAGCGTGATCACTGACACTGTGCCAGTCTAGTTGCCTCATTGCGTTGTACATATTTATACCTGTGCGTTGTACTTACCTACACCTATGCGATGTACTTACCTACACCTATGCGATGTACTTACCAACACCTGTTCGTTGTACTTTCCTACACCTATGTAATGTACTTAACTACACCTGTGCGTTGTACATACCTACACCTGTACGTTGTACTTACCTACACCTATGTGATGTACTTACTTACACCTATGCGATGTACTTACCTACACCTGTGCGATGTACTTACCTACACTTGTGCGATGTACTTACCTACACTTGTGCGATGTACTTACATACACTTGTGCGCCTGTGCGCGTTCATACGTTCTGTAGGGGCTGAGTATCTGCACCAGCATGTTCAATGCGGGCGTCTACCTCAAGGGCCTAGTGGACGAAGTCAGGTAGGCTATTACACACCACACCACACCATTTCACCCCGCCCCGTCGTACATCTTTAGGCTTGTCAGACAGTTGTCGTGCATAGGACAATCCGACACATAGGTCTGTCACGGGTTTTAGGGTTTTGGGGTCCGTATCATGGAATTCGGTTCCTGCGTTTTGCTCCAATGCCATGCGATGCAGTTGAGTATAGTCGTCCTCTGTGTGTGTGGTTGCTGCCGCATGTCTTACCATCGAGGTTTATAAAACCCTAGAAAAACCTCATCTTTAAAAACCCTAAATCCTGTAAAAGCTTCATACCCTAAATCACGTATATTGAACACCACTGTTGGACTGGTTGGCATTGCCCACAGAATCTGGAACTACACGCGCACAGCAGAGGAGATCAAGGCCGCCATGCACACCTCACTGCTAGCCACAGACGGCACTCTGCACACGCAGAAGGCCCAGGGGTTGGTAGGTGTGGGTGTACTGTACGTGTGTGTGTTGGTGTAAGTGTATGTGTAAGTGTATGTGTACGTGTATGTGTAAGTGTACGTGTATGTGTTTGTCGTGTGTACCTACTGCTATTACGGCTTGTCCGTGCATCTTCATGTGAGATGTAGTAATATGCCTGAGACTCTATTTTGGTTCAAGGTGTAGGTAGGTCCCAGCATATACACATTTCCGCGGCCCATTGTTTTTGAGTCTAGGGCTTGTATCTAGCTGGTGTATCTAGGGTTTGTATCTAGCTGTTGTATCTAGGGTTTGTATCTAACGGTTGTATCTAGCTGGTGTATCTAGGGTTTGTATTTAGCTGTTGTATCTATGGTTTGTATCTAGCTGGTGTATCTATGGTTTGTATCTAGGGTTTGTATCTAGCGGTTGTATCTAGGGTTTGTATCTACCCGGTGTATCTAGGGTTTGTATCTAGCT
>NW_014040524.1:98002-110285 GCF_001186125.1 Sphaeroforma arctica JP610
TGGTGTATCTAGGGTTTGTATCTAGCGGTTGTATCTATGGTTTGTATCTAGCTGGTGTATCTATGGTTTGTATCTAGCTGGTGTATCTAGGGTTTGTTTCTAGCTGGTGTATCTAGGGTTTGTATCTAGCTGTTGTATCTAGGGTTTGTAGTAGGGTTTGTTTCTAGCTGGTGTATCTAGGCTTTGTATCTAGTGTTTGTATCTAGCTGGTGTATCTAGCGGTTGTATCTAGGGTTTGTATCTAGCTGTTGTATGTAGGGTTTGTAACTAGAGTTACTATCGCCTGCTTCCGCGGACGGCTTTGCGAATGTCTTTAGTGACACCATCGCAATCACACAGTCCACAGACGCAGCTACGAACACCTGCCACACAAGTACATACGTCTCTCTCTACACTACACCCATGACTGGAACCGTTCAATAGCACACACATACTACGCACAGCTACACCACCCTTCGCTTCACGCCTACACCTGCGTGCACTAACCATGACTCACTCACTAACCATGACTCACTGTCTGCCACAGGTGGGCTACTGGAACTTCGACGAAGCCGACGCGTCCATTGCGATTGATCTGAGTGGCCATGGCAACCATTTGCACTCGGCTGGGTGTGCTGTGTGTGACAACACCACCCTAGCAACACAGTACTACCAGGGATGGGCCATCACGCCACGATCAGACTATGTGTGCCTGCCCATTGCACTCAACTCAGCCTCAGACGCGTACATGGGGTACGAGGTGCGTGGCAGTGGGTGTGCGTGTTTGGGTATATATATATATATGTATATATGTATGTATGTATGTATGTATGTATGTATGTATGCATGCATGTATGCACGCGCGCGCGCGTGTGTGTGTGTGTGTGTATACATGCTTGTATGTATGTATGTATGTCTGTACGTATGTATGTCTGTACGTATATATATATATATATATATGTCTGCGTGTTTGTGGGTGTGGGTCGTGGGTGTGAATGTGGTAGACACGCATGTAGGCTGCTTAGTGGCCTGTGCAAGTGTGTGAAAGCATGCAATGGTTCATGTGGATGCAAGTGCACACAGTTCATTGTACGTGCCTTATACTTCAACCAGATACATTGTTGTACGCAATCCCGCATACCCAGACTCGTGCACATGCATACACACACATGTGTGTGTGTGTGTGTGTGTGAGTGATAAACCGATTCTTACAACAGCCCTACCCATGGCATACAGGTGCATGGAGGAGCCCACTGTTACTATAGCAACAGCACTTATCTCACCGACGACTTCCCCGTCCCACCCACTGCCGAGGCCATCTCGTCACAGGACATCCAACAGTTGTACCTCACTGACCCCACCACTCTACAGTCAGCTGCAAACAGCCGACGCAGCACACACCCCACACGCAGGTCAGCGAGCTAACGCATAGTGTTGATTTAGGGTCGTGTTGTTTGTGTGCGGTGCTGATGTGGACTGTTGTAGTTGTATGGCTATAGAGTGCCTTGTTGTGTTTGTGTGGGTTTGTGGTGTAAAAGTTCGGTATTGTTTAAATCTCGCAGTCATACGTTGCGCCACATCCAATGGCCCACAGAACGTTCGCAGTTGATTCGAATGACGCGCTCCTATAAAAAGTCAACACAATTCACGCGATGAACACTCCCCTGCATCATGCATGTGACTAGGGTGTTTAGGGTTTTAGCCTTTTTGTAATGAACTTTCACAGGATTAACCTTCATGTGGCTAACACTACCCTGCATCACGCATGTGATTAAGGGTTTCAGGGTTTTAGCCGTTTGGAGCATTCCCGTGATTAACATTCCCATCCCATTGGCTGCTTGCACAGTCTCTACCGCAGACAGAGTGCTCTGACCGCGGCTGAATACGAGGCCATGTGGACTAAGCTCAGGCGCGACCAGGTAGGTGCCGCGTGAATGTCTAGGGCAATGGTTGGATGGAAGTGTACAGTTTGCGACAGGTGCAATTAGCGACAGGTGCAATTTGCGACAGGTGCAATTTGCGACAGGTGCAATTTGCGACAGGTGCAATTTGCGACAGGTGCAATTTGCGACAAGTCGTGTTCACGCTGAAGTGGTCGATGGGTGCCACCAGTCCCCACTCGCGCCATAGGCAGAAACACTGCGCGTACTCTCTCTCACTGCGTGGACTTGTATTTTATTACATTTATTAGTGATCTGTGTTTCATTACTTTTATTAGTGACTTGTATTTTATTGCATTTATTAGTGGCTTGAATTGTATTACATTTATTAGTGACTTGTGTTTCATTACATTTATTAGTGACTTGTATTTTGTTACATTTATTAGTGGCTTGAATTGTATTACATTTATTAGTGACTTGTGTTTCATTACATTTATTAGTGACTTGTATTTTGTTACATTTATTAGTGGCTTGAATTGTATTACATTTATTAGTGACTTGTGTTTCATTACATTTATTAGTGACTTATATTGTATTACATTTATTAGTGACTTATATTGTATTACATTTATTAGTGACTTGTATTTCATTACATTTATTAGTGACTTATATTGTATTACATTTATTAGTGACTTATATTGTATTACATTTATTAGTGACTTATATTGTATTAAATTTATTAGTGACTTATATTGTATTACATTTATTAGTGACTTATATTGTATTTCATTTATTAGTGACTTATATTGTATTGCATTTATTAGTGACTTATATTGTATTGCATTTATTAGTGACTTATATTGTATTAAATTTATTAGTGACTTATATTGTATTACATTTATTAGTGACTTATATTGTATTTCATTTATTAGTGACTTATATTGTATTGCATTTATTAGTGACTTATATTGTATTAAATTTATTAGTGACTTATATTGTATTACATTTATTAGTGACTTATATTGTATTACATTTATTAGTGACTTATATTGTATTACATTTATTAGTGAATTATATTGTATTACATTTATTAGTGACATTTATTAGTGACTTATATTGTATTACATTAATTCGAATCTCATTGATACTGTATTAGTACTTTTATTAAAACCTTTGTGATTAATTTTATGAATACCTTCGTTGACAGTTTTATTAAAACTTTTATGCTGTGATTGAAATTATTGTTGAAACTTTTATCAATACTTTTATTTAATGTTAATACTTTCATCAATACTTTTATTTAATGTTAATACTTTCATCGTTACTTTTATCAGTACATCTATCATTTTTGATGTTTTTAATTAAAACTTTTATAAATACTGCCGTTAATAATTTTATTGATTTTCAATACTTTTATCAAAACATTTATTAATGTTTTTATTAATATCTTTATTTAGACGTTTCCTGGTGCTGTTTTAATATTATTGTTGATATTTTTATTGACGCTGTTAATACAATTGTTAACACTGTTAATACTTTTATTAATTCTGTTATTAATACTCCTGTTCTATTAATTCTATTATTTATACTTTCATGAGACTTTTATCAATACTTCTATATATAGAATACTTTTATCAATTGAATGTGAATGTGAGCGTGAATGTGATTAAGAGTGTATGAGTAAGAGTGTATGAGAATGAATGTGAGTGTAAGTGTGAGTGAGAGCGTGTACGAGTAAGACTCAGCCAGCTCTCTCCGCCCTGCGCGGATAAATATAAACATTGTATAAAAAACAAATGAACTACCCTTTTTGATTAAACGCTTTCAGTCCTCGCGGCGTCCCAGCCGTGTTTTATCAAAACTTCTATTAATAGAATACATGCTATACCACTGCATAGTACTGTGTTGCGTTTCCATTGTCCATTTCCTTCTTCTCTTCTCTTATCTTTAAATGTTCATCTCTTCTCTCCTCTGCGCATCTCTGTTCTTTAAATGTTCATCTCTTCATCTTCTCTTCGCGTTTCTTCTCTTTATATGTTCTGTTCATCGCTTGAAGGACTGGTCTGCGGTGCCTGAGCGAGTGATCTCAACTGCTCCCATTGGCCACTACGTGTTTGAACAGGAGGGGCCGTACGACTACAACTGCCTTGTATGTGCGTGTGTGTGTATGTATGTGCGTGTGTGTGTATGTATGTGCGCGTGTGTATGTATGTGCGTGTGTGTGTGTATGTATGTGTGTGTGTGTATGTATGTGCGCGTGTGTATGTATGTATGTGTGTGTATGTATGTGCGTGTGTGTATGTATATATGTGCGTTTGTATGTGTATGTATGTGCATGTGTTATGTATGTATGTACGTTTGTGTATGTATGTATGTATGTATGTGCATCTTTGTGTGTGTGTGTGCATACCTGTGCTTTCATCTGTGGTGTGTGATGTGTGTTGTGAGTGTGTAGTGCTGTGCCCATTGTTTATGCGGAGATTGACAACCCGGCATGCTCGTAGAGTGTGTGCACTTGTTCGTAGTGTGTGGTTACATTGTTACCAATGCAAGTTTTCTCTCAGCCTCGCTGGCCTGGATTGTTATGGCTTTGGGGTCGCAGTATATGCTTGCGTTTCTTAGTTACCCCTCTGTCCTATCCTATTCTATCATATCCAGCTTCTTCCACCCCTCTCTCACCCGTCTGTCTGTTCATCGTCTTATAGTCTCAGGGTCTTCCACCCCCCCCCCTCTCACCCCCCCCCCATCCTCTTCTCTCGACTGCTGTGCGTGTGCGTGTTCAGGAGATTCTGCTGAACATCACTGACCTCTCCGCCAAGGGGCGTGCCGTGCGCATTGGCATGGGCGTGTCGTTGGGTGCGCTCTACACCGACGACTACTACCGCAACAAGTCAGCGCAGCGGCTGATGGCTGGCAGCGAACTACCACACTACACGCCAGGCCAGCAACAGGTGGCCGTGTACTACAGACCCATCATGGAGGAGATGGAGCTGTCGCGCAACTGGTGGTATGTGTGTGTGTAGGTGGCTGGGTGGGTGTGTATGGAGCATGGCCCAATTAAATATGCCCAATTAAATATGCCCAGTTAAATGCTTAAATCAATTAAATGCATAATTAATCCCCTCATGCAATGCACAGGGAGCTGAGCATTCGCAACGACACATCACCCAACAACTTCACATACGAAGTGTCCGATGGGCTGCGGTGGTCAGAGCCTCTGCAAGTGCGCTTGTTTGAGACGTACACATGCAACGACGGCTTCTTCATTGACCGCACCAACACAAGTAAGCGTACACACCAACGCAAGTAAACGAACACACTAACATAAGTAAACGTTCACACCAACACAAGTAAACGTACACACCAACACAAGTAAACGTACACACCAACACAAGTAAACTTGCACACTTGCACAAGTAAGCGTACACGCCAGCACAAGTAAACGTACACACCAACACAAGTAAACGTACACACTATCACAAGTAAACGTACACACCGACAGAAGTAAACGTACACACTAGCACAAGTAAACGTACACACTAATACAAGTACGTGTACACACCAACACAAGTTAACGTACACACTAACACAAGTAAACGTACACACCAGCACAAGAAAACGTACACACTAACACAAGTAAACGTACACACCAGCACAAGTAAACGTACACACTAACACAAGTAAACGTACACACTTATACAAGTAAGCGTACACACCAACACAAGTAAGCGTACAAACACCAACACAAGTAAACGTACACTAACGCAAGTAAACGTACACACCAACACACGTAAACGTACACGCTAAAGCAACTGAGCGTACACACGTGTATGTGGAACCAAACATGTGCATGCGACAACAAGTCAGAAAGACTGCAGCAGTCGTACATGAGAGGACCCGCTAACTAAACTGTACTAGAAGCACATATATGCAACGACAGTCCTGATAAGCTGAAGAATATGTATGCGAAGTAGCCCTCTCCGCACATGTGCATGTGCATGTGCATGTGTATCTGCCAACACACAGCTATTGCTTTGCATGTCCCTACATTGCATTCCCTTCCCACTTACCTACATTTCATTCCCTTCCCACCTCCCTACATGCGTTAGCCTGCCAGCCGTGTCCAGTGGGCACGTGGGTGGCAGGCACCACCTCTCGGTACAACTCCACGTGTGTCGAGTGCGCCCCCAACTACTTCAAGGCCGACCCAGGGAATGCACAGTGTGTGCTATGCCCCACTGGCCAGTACAACGACGTCTACGGTAGGTGCTGTGCAGCGACAGCGGCGGTGGCTATGGAGGCACATGTCTGGAAGGTGAAAAGCCTCTAGTTGATAGAGTAAAGTAAACACCATCGTACGGGCGTCACTTATTGGGCCTATCAAGGATGTGTCTGGTTGTGCTCAGAGTGATCTCCTCTGATGTCCTTTTTTTTAGATTAGCTATTTTTCGCTTATCTGTTGTCCTCGGATGTGCTATTTTTAGATGTTCTATTTTTAGCTCATCTATTCTCCTCGGATGTGCTATTTTTAGCTGCATCTGTTCTTCTCTGATGTTCTATTTTTAGATGCGCTATTATTAGCTCATCTGTTCTCCTCGTCTGTTCTATTTCCAGGGTCTCCAAAGTGTGACTATTGTATCACAGATTCTGTGGCTGACGCAACAACGAACCCCTCACGCGGCAAATTCAACCTCACCAACACGTGCCCTTACGTCATCGCACAACCCAACGACGGTATATTCTTTGCATGCTAAGAAACCCTAAACCCCACATGTCCTGAAAACCCCTAGACCCTAGATGGCCGGGAAACCTTAAACCCTAGTCGCCCTGAAAGCCCCTACATGTCCTGTTAACGTTGTGTTCTCTCAGCGGGCATATGCCTGCTCTGCAGTAGTGCGACTATGGCTAGAATAGCAGCTCACTTGCACCAGAGTGACTCTCCATCGTTTCCTTTCCCTTGGCGTAGACACACACATTGCCTGATTCGCATCTACCCTAAATCCTAAACCCTAAACCCTAAACCCTAAACCCTTGTGACCGCTTGCAGCCATCCTATTGGGTCCTATGTGGAACACGTCGTCGGGTGAGTCATGGACTTATGACGTGATTTCGTTGCCTAGCAACCAGACGGATGGCTACTTGTTTGACTACGAGGAGGGCGTGCCGTTTGTGTTCGACCCTTTAGACTCCATCAATCACAAACTGCTCTCGCGAGAGTACAGTGTCACCACGGTAGGCTGTGAGCACATGCAGAGTGAGAAGCACATGCAGAGTGAGAAGCACATGCACTGTGGTTTATTCGTGGGCCAAACGCGTGTTGAACTTGTTTTACACCAACCGTATTCTATATTCCCATCCTCCTACAGAGTGTTCTGTGTTGGTAGTCAGGGTGTTCTATATTCCCATCTTTTTACAGAGGGTTCTGTAGTGACAGTCAAGGGGGTCGTGATATCTTAACTACATCCACAACTTCAGAACCTTCGTTTGATTCTATCGCAGTACTGGGAACGGTCATTGACATTGGCCTGTGAAATTTGGGGTTGGGCCATGTTTACCCCAAACCCCACCAACGGGCCATTGCTGACTCTCACTTTGCTCATCCGTCACAAACACATCTCAGCCGAGTGTCAAGTGTCGCCTGCGCCTCTGCAACGTCGACTCTATTTTTAAACCCTAAACCCTAAAACCCTATTTGCGCAATAGGTGCAGTCACACAGAAACACCCACCACCCACACGTGTGTCTTCAAACACACACACACACACACATGCACGCACACGGCTTGTAACTAAACAACGGAGCATACGTACACATCACAACAAATCACACACGCAATGCCACAGCTGCGTTGCCGGTCTATGATACATAGTTACATTGCCGGTCTATGATGCATAGTTACATTGCCGGTCTATGATACATAGTTACATTGCCGGTCTATGATACATAGTTACATTGCCGGTCTATGATACATAGTTACATTGCCGGTCTATGATACGTAGTTACTTTGATGTGCTCGTGCTCACCTGTCACCCATTCGTTGTAGCCGTTCCGCTTTATTAAGGATGAGCCGGGGTATCCCTCATATCCTCCGGAGGACTTCACTCCAGGCTTCTACAAGGACTATCCGCCCCAGAATATATTCGGTATGTGTGCCATGGCTGTAGCTACGCCAGAGCATCGAACACCATTCTCTAGAATGACTTTCTGCTGCAATGGTTTGCATTACTTGTTGGGAGAGCCACATAGCTGGTTAGGCCTGTCATGACATCCAGCTCACAAGCCCCCTGTCCCTTTCCCCACGGTTGCTAGGCAACCCTGACCAGGAGTTCTTCCGCCCCTATCGATACGACGGGGGGGAGGTGTCGTTCATAGTAGATGTGTCAATGCCTGAGCTCAACTACACACTCAACCCCCCCGAAGACGCGGCTGTGCTGACCACGTGGTACATCACAGACATCTGGATGTTTGTGCAGCGGGACAGCGCCAACATCACCGGCGTGGACCTCTACAACTACGACGAGTATGCGACCTGCTGCGTTGCCATGGAAACGCACTTGCGATGGAGTGTTGTGTTGTGTTGTGTACCAATGAATGCATCATCTGTCGTACTTGCCAGTGAGCCCTCTGTTGTTGTGTTTGCGGTTGCTATGGTGTTTGCGGTTGCTATGGTGTTGCTATGTAAGTGCGTGTTTGGCCCTGCGATATGTGCCACACGATTCCGTTCAATCCAGTCGCTTTCGGTGCAGCTGCAGCTGTATGTGGCTCTCCTGGTCATCTAACCTACCTGACGCGTTTTGTTTGGCTCTTTTTAACCTGCAGCGAGCAGTGGTATCCGGTATTCCGGGGGTCTCTAGGCCCCATGAAGGGATCGTTTATTGATGACACCACCTACTACACTGTCGTCAACTTCTGCCGACGGGATATCAAAACAAACAGACTCAGGTGAGCGTCATCATCCGTTGCTGCGCACACTCTCCTGCGGTTATCCTCGTGTGTGCTTGTGAAGTGTTTATGTGTTGGTTGTTGATGTGGGCGTGTCGTTTGTATGTGTGTAATGTGTAGTTGTTGAATGTGTGTAGGGTTTCTCATATAATATGATACCACTCACTCATCTCTTTGGTTTCTCATATGATATGATATCGCTCACTCACTCATCACTTTTGTTGTGTCATGATATTCCTGTCCTTTCAGGTTGACCTTTGACACCAAATCGCAAACGAAAGAATCGATGGGCGTGAGTATTGACTCATTCACCGCCGCCTGTTACCTGGAGCAGCGCAAGAAACGATATGTATGTGACGTGTCAAGTGAAAAGAATGATATGTATGTGGGCCTTCCCATGTTAAGAGTGTCCGGTATCCGTGGTTAACATCCAAAACAATCAATCTAAAAAACACACACACACACTCACTCGCTCACTCACTCACTCACCGATAACTAAAACCCTAAAACCCTCAAATCACTCACTCACTCGCAGAACAACGAGAAAACGATAGAAGCAGTTCAAAGCGTACACTGCAGTCAAGGGTTTAGAGTTTTCAGATTAGGGTTTTTAGTTTAGGGTTTAGCTCTCGTCAGCACCGGGGGGTTTTTTTAGCAATTGATGTATTGCGTTCTGCCCACAACTGACATCGGATTGTATTCCGTCCACGCTCACTATACGTATTTACATATTTACGTACTTACATATTTAAGTTTTTTTACTCATCAAACCACGTGCATGACGCACGCACCCATCCACCCCACCTATCCATTTGTGGTTCTACCTAAAACCCTAAACCCTAAAACCCAAACCCTACACCTCGTATGCGGCGTCTCGTTGCAGTGGACCCTGACAGATCCCGGGGCGCGTGCGTGGTTTGTGCCGCTGGGGAATTACAGTCAGCAGCTGTTCTCCAAGGCACTGCAGTTGGCCAAGTACTCGTGCGATGGCGATGGGCCGTGGAATGAGAGCATTCAGCTGCAGGTCAACTCTGTCGTCCTCAATGGTATGTGCAAGGGTGTGCAGCGGTGCATGAGCGAGTGGTGATTGGTGTATGCGGGGGAGGAGGTGTAGGCGGTTGTGTGGATAGTGAACGTTTATGAGCACAGGAAGCGGTTACATAGACGCTATACGATTGCTATGATTAATCTATTGTGTGACTATGATTAATTCATTGTGTCGATGATTTATCTGTTATGAGCCTATGATTTATCTGATATTAATCTATTATTAATCTATGAGTAGTCTCTTATTAGTCTATGAGTAGTTCATTATTAGTCTATGAGTAGTCTATTATTAGTCTATGAGTAGTAGATTGTTAGTCTATGAGTAATCTATTATTAGTCTATGATTAGTCTCTGATTAATCTATAATAAATCGTAGATTAATCTATAATTAATCTATGATTAATATATTATTAGTCTATAATTGTTCAGTTCCATGATCACTCGTGCATGTGCATGTGCATGGCATAATGGGCTGTGTATGTTCTCTGGGCTGTGCTTATGGCCACCCACATGTTTACCTCGCCCGCCTCTCGCTCTGTTTGGCTTCACTTCTTCGTTCTGTTGTATGATCCTACAACCATCTGCACAACCATTCCCCCAATTCTCTCATATCCCATTCATGTTCACTTTCCCATTCCCATTCCCATTCCCACTCTCATTCATATCCACATTCACACACCCCACCCCACCCCACCGCCGCCTTGCACTACAGAGGAGGGCAGCATCTCCACGCCCATCCTGGCCACCATGATTGCGTTGGTGGTGGCGTGTGAGGTGGTGCTGGTGCTGACCTTCTGCGGTGTCATGTACTATCGCCATGAGCATGCGCGACTGAAGAAGGCCAGTCCCGTGTTCATGATGCTGATGCTGGTGGGCGGCATCATCAGTTTGCCGGTGGTACGTTTTCTATTGCCAGTATATGTACTTTTATTACGTATTCTGGATATGAGTGCACGTGGTACGGTTTGTACGATCGGTATACCTGTATTACGTTCGCTGCTATCATTTCTATAGTCAGTGGTTCTGTGGTACGTTTTCTCCGATCGGGTTGTGGTACGTTTTCTAGTCTCTGTGTACGGGGGGCACCTTCTGTCACCACAGACAATCTATTGTACTATCGCGGGTAAGGCTACGCTTGTTGGCGTATGCCACACATCTATCTTCCCACACTCGTGTCAAGGAGGTTTGTACTGATTTAGGGTTTTTAGCACGTACTCCTTCTTCCCATATGCTCATCTCCCGCACACTCTGCCCTTGTGCACAGCCGTTGATCTACTTGGCCACAGAGGGGTCGTGGGGCTGTTACACTGGCATGTGCCTGTGGAACTGTGGGTTCGTCATCACCTTCGGAGCGTTGTTTATTAAGACGTACAGGATACGCATGATCTTTGGCTCTGACATTGCGAAGCTCAAGAACTCTGGTGCCAGTCTAGGGGACAAGTATGTAGGGTGTAATGTGTAGTGTGCAGTGTATAGTGTGTAATGTGTAGGGTGTAGTGTGCAATGTGTAGGGTGTAGTGTGCAATGTGTAGTGTGTAGGGTGTAGTGTATAGTGTGTAAAGTGTAGTGTGCAATGCAATGTGTAGTGTGTAGTGTGTAGGATGTAGAGTGTAATGTGTAGGGTGTGGTGTGCAATGTGTAGTGTGTAGTGTGTAATGTGTAGTGTGTAGTGTGTAGTGTGTATTTTTTCCTAAACCCTAAACCCTAAGCTCTTGACATGTCTATGGTCTCTTGCCTTTGTATCGGTGTTTGTGTAGTTGTTTACTTGTCCGTGTTCCTGTTTATACCATTCACGCTGGCCATATCTCATATCTCATATGTCAGCGAAGCCCTTTCGCCCAATCCAGAGTCTCTCACATCAAAGCTAAACACACCCCTCTGCACACTCTCACCTGCTGCGCTCCCCCCCCCCCTCACCCACTCCCCCACATACACACACAGCCAGCTGCTGCAACATCTGGGCGGGATGTTTGTAGTGTGCAGTGTAGGGCTGTCCATCTACCTGGCCCTGTACCCCATCTCACGGGACTCCCAGATCCTCGCGGGCATAGAGTGGCAGGTGTGTGAAGTAGGGCCCCTGCAGGCCATTCTCGTGGGCATCCAATTGGCCATCATGGTGTTGGGTGCGATGTTGGCGTATCAAGTGCGATCGGCGCCCTCAGACTTCTCAGAGAGCAAGATGATCGGCCTGTCCATCTACAACTGGGTCTTCATCACGATCGTTGCCATCGTTACCATCCTTGCCAGTATGTTCTGTTGTTGTTGGATATGTATATAGTATATGGGATTATATTTACATATATATATATATGTGTGTATATATACACACACAGATACAAACATTTACATATATATATATATATATATATATATATATATATATATATATATATATATATATATATATATATATATATATATATATATAGTAGTATA
>NW_014040524.1:110305-124007 GCF_001186125.1 Sphaeroforma arctica JP610
ATAATAAAATAATATAAATATATATANAANACAACACACACATTATATATATATTATATATATATATTATATATAATAATATATATATATATATATATATATATATATTATATATATATATATATATATTATATTCTTATGTTTAGATGTTGATGGGTACACGCGAGTGTGGTTGGCTGCGCCACATGACGTGCAATTATTGGGCTTGTGAGAGTGGTGTTCAGAGACCCTTACTTACTCTTATGAAGTGGTATGTTGCACATCATAATCACTGGTCGTGTCTGTTATAGGAATTGAAAATAAAAGTGTTCTGCGTTAAACAATAAAACCAGTCTACGCGTAAAGGTTTTAGGGTTTAAGGTTTACGTTTGCGCACACACACACACACAGTGAGCTTGTGGGCGCGGTCGTTCTTCTTGTAGATGAACACTGATAACCAACAGATGCCTCATTACACACACATGCCTTACACCCAAACCCTAAAATCCAAACCCTAAAAACCCCCGTGATTCACATGACTAACACGTGCACACATCTGCCAGACATACAAGCCGTGTCCATGATTCTCTCATACACTGATCACTCACATACACTGATCACTCACATACACCATTCACTCACATACACTGATCACTCACATACACCGATCACTCACATACACCGATCACTCACATACACTGATCACTCACATACACTGATCACTCACATACACTGATCACTCACATACACTGATCACTCACATACACTGACCACTCACATACACCGATCACTCACATACACTGATGGCATATGTGTACATATGTGATGTCCCCCTCACGCAGCTGACAGTGGAGTGAATGTGCAGTTGATTATCATGACCATGTACATGGTGCTGGTGTACATGGTGGTTAACTGTCTCATGGTCGTGTTCAAGCTGTGGAAGGTCTTCCGTAGTGAGGTGCAGCGCCTTAGCAACCACAACACCTCAGCAGCCAAAGACGACTCCTATAACACCCGGAACCACGAAGCCTCCGACCGATCAGGCGGGTAAGGCACACAGTGGTTAAACGATGACCAGAGAGAGAGAGAGTGTGTGTGTGTGTATGTTTGTGAACTGTGAGTTGGTATAAGAACTGGTATACGAAATATCTTGATGGGGTTGTCGTAGAAGGACTGCGTAGTTTTGTGGTTGCTATGGACTGCATGATTGCGTGCGGGTGTATGTGAACGGAATAATTAGCCGGCGATAGTTGTACCACCGTACTGTTTTGTCTTTGATGACTGTCATGAAGTGTGCCCTGTGCCTCTATGTGCGACTATTGCGTTGCTTTGTGGCGGGTACTTCATGCACTTTATCTACAAACACACGTTAACGTCTTCTATCATGTCATAGTTAATTCCAATGTGTTTATATATTCCTTTTCTCGGATGTAACTTAAGATGTTCCTTTATGGCGTTCAACGCCACAAACGTTCACCTGACGTGTCACTCTGCTACTAAACCATACCCTTTTTTTAATAGTTTATATACATATATATATATATATATATATACGCACACACACACACATATATATATTTATATATATACATATACATATATATACGCACACACACACATATATATATATATGTATATATATATATATATGTTTGTGTGTGTTTATAATATCAATATATATATATATATATATAAATATAAGAATATATATATAAATATAAGAAAATACATGTTATATATATATATATATATATATATATATGTGTGTGTGTGTGTATATATAAATATATATGTGTGCGTGTGCGTGTGTGTTTGTGTTTTGTGTTTGTGCGTACATATATATTTCCACTAACCATATATCAATCCACATGTCATTGAATACAGTGATTCGATAGCACAGCCCAGTCAGCGGCAACTGCTGCCCATGTCGGGACCCAGTGGACAAGGCGACAGAGGCAGTGCGGGCATTCTCCACGTCAAGGGTGTGAGTGAACCCATCAACACCGACAAACAGTCCTCGTCAGGTATGCTTGTTACATTTTATTATATGTTTTCACACGATAATATATATATATATATAATTTGAAATTGAATTTGAAATTGAAGTGTTGCTGTGGTTGATTACTGTGGTTATGGAAGTAGGTGTTTGCTCCGACTTGTGTCATGCGATGCGTATAGTGTAGGTTAAGACACTTCTAAGCACGATCTTACTTATTCTACCAGATCCAAGCCACCCCACTTCGTCAAGTCCACACAACTGCCAACTATATTCTCCCAAGCAGTCTCAGCTCAATACAACTCACAACTGAATACGACACACACGTAGCAGCACACTTATCTCTCTGAACCAAACTCAGCCCTACAGTACACAGCGCTAACCGTGCACGCTCATTCGCCTCAGGTAACTTCAACTCAGTGATGTTCACATCGTCAGGCGGTGGTCTGCTGTCGTACCCCACAGCCGCATCATCCAGCAGCAACGGCTCACTACAACGATCCAATTCCAACAACGCCACACCCAACAACACCACTGGCAACACTAACAGCGCAGCCACAAGAAAGAGGGAATACAAGCGTGCAGCAGGGGTCATTAAAGGGCCTGGGTCAGCGTCCATCAACACGGCCGCGTGTGTGGACGATAGGTGTATAGTCGAGGCTGACGATGTGGCCGAGGGGGCGTCATCAGACCTAACTGAGGTGTAGTGGGGGGTGCGATGGGGTGGATGGAAATAGTTAGTAACTGTAGTATGGGAGACTTTAGGTGTACGGCAGTGAGTCCTGGGACTCTGAGAGTATGTAAGTGGTGGGAAACGATTAGTAGGTGGCGGGTGGGGGGTAGCGCAAGTAGGTGCACCTGGCAGGTATGCGCACTGTGTGTGTGTCTGCATTGGATTTGCAAGTGTCGGGCGAACACTGTGTCCGTGTGAGTCATGTGTTCGTATATGACTTCTCCGCAACGGTCTAATGTATAGCTCAGTGCACGGACACCTCTTGTGTGGTGCGGCAGGCATGCAGCGTCACCAACCACTACGCGTGGGCACGAACACGCACGTATGCACATCGCCACTGTCTGTTCTGTAGGAGGACGAGATAAAGAGACACGTAGACGAGATGGCATGCATGGGCTCTATGCGCAGAACTTACGAATGCAACACTCAGCCAAGCTAATGGATGTGTGTAGCAATGGAGTCATCTACACGTGGACACCTTTGACTTCCCCCAGTGGCTCTGCGCTGGGGCGGGCGTGGTGGGGAGAGCCACAGACTATATCACAAGTGCAGGAAAAAAAAAGTACGCACACACGCGACCACTAAAGGCCACGCCAGCCCATGTCAAGCGATGGGCAGAAAACACCTTAACAAAAAAGCAGCAGTGCCACTGTTACAACCTTATATGGGGCCATAGTGGGATTAGCTGTAGCTGTAGCATGGACAATTAAACAGCAGCATAGGCAAAGGCATAGACATAGGCATAGGTCTAGTCATAGTCATAAGAAGTCGCCCTGCACATCAGCAGAGTAAACTTGGGACAACACTAGTAAAAGGGAATGAATACCGCCCACTCGGCGCAGTAGAAATGGCGGGAGCCCGCGCGAATGCTGTAGCCTCAGACGTCTAGTTAGTTGCGCACAGGTGTCGTCTCACTAGAAGACAATCAACCGTAGCAGGGGACGCTCGTGCACGGGTGGTGCCAGTCATCACACGGAGTGGGCTGCAGTGTCTGAACTAGGTTTGCGTTCGGCCGTATCACTATTCACAGTAATAGCCAGCATCTCCCAGGGGGAGCAATGTGGCAAAGTAGGTCGTCCAACATTGGCGTACGGGCGTTCTCGCGTACGTATGGGCTGATGTACAGAGAGCGAAGTACACGTGCCGTTAAAACGCATCATTCGCAGATGGACGCAAGAACAGCCAACACCAACACTACACTCGCAAGGAAGTGGTTGGTTAATAGTCTTAACGTTGTAATATGGAGTGCGCATCACAGCGAGCTGCTCCAAATAGCTGGATTCCTGATTCGTGACACTCAGGTACTATCAGGGCATCCTAATTAGAAAACATATGTATGTGATATCACATTAATAAATTTCACGTATAAATCTCATCCTTTAAATTAGAAAACATATGTTTGTGATATCACATTGATAAGTTTCGTGTAGGAATCTTCAATGCATCCCGCAGAGGAATTGGTTTATGTATGACTGCATATATACAACCATGGTGCAATGTGCGTGGAGTCGAAAAGTTATTTATAGCCAAGTCTAGTGAGTGTTCCTAAGGCTTAAAGTTGAGTAGAGGAGATGCCCTAACTGGAGACGGGGATCCAATTTTATACCAGCTTTAGTATGGTCCTGCATCGTTTAATGTTGAAATGTAGTGATACATATAAAGCGTAAACACCCGGTTAAGCCTGCTCAAATTAAGTTAAGCGCTTCAGATCGAAACTCAAAACCGCCAGTCGTTGGTGACGAATAAATTGAAACCATAGCAAGCCCCACAGAACAGTCTTATATTCCACTCTGCAGTGAACCAATATCCGAGGTCTGGTAGCAATTCAATAATAACAGCACTCAACTGACACACTGGAAGACTGCGACAAGGCATTGAGCAGTCGTATATACCTCTAGAATGCACATCTGCGGCGACCAAATACATACTTGATTGATAGACCCCCTAATATATAAAGTCAAGCGCAACCATGTGAACACACAAGAATCGAACTTGAACAGAAATTGTTAAAACCTTCATTATACGCCACGCCATAGCACACAAGTGTTTCTTTGTAGTGGAAAGCACACTATTGCTATATACTGGTATTAAATGTGGTGACATCCCAAAGAAGTTGTCTGAAAGCAATATTTGCCTTGGTTATAAGAATATCTTGAAAAGTTTATTTTTTTATCATAAATGTCGACTATATACTAACAATAGTAAGTATGCTTTCCACAGACCAGTAAGCTTGTCAAAGACCGCATGAGTTGATATTTCAAAATTCTGACTGTCTTCATGTAGCCGCAAGCAATGTATGAACGCGAATCGGCATATATTTATTTACAAAGCAGGCAGCATGTTTACATTTGTAACGCATGCATGTAAACAAGCAATATCTCAAGACGTATATTCTAGATGAAAGTTTGTAGTGAAAATTGCAGCTTCGATCAGCATTCTATTGAGGGCACCTCTTGCGTGGTTAAAAAAATGCCCGCTTGGACAGGATTTCAATTTGGCGACGTAGAAATATATTTAAATATTTATAAATACATGCCGATAAAATGTCGAGAAATTTTTATAGAGTCGTAGTACGACATGTGGTATTTAGAATAGCTAAATATTTATCTGCACGTTGATATCAACATGTGAACTCTCTCGAGAAAAAAACCATCTACTAAAAAAAACAATAAATATATTACGTTTGTTTTTTTTTAAACAAAACAAAAACAAAATTAAACAAGAATCTGTTTGTTTTTATTTTATTTTTAAAAAACAATTTTATAGTAAAATAGAAACTAGAGTCGAGTGACTCGAGTCTCGACACTCGAGTTTCGAGTCTCTCACTCTACTCTCTCTCTGTAGCGATATTTTTGATCGAATTTAGTAACAAAGCTAAGATTTTGGCGCGCAATGTTCCAAAACTGTTGAATTTAGGCGTCTATGCCAAAACCCATTTATACCCATATCTGGCCATATATGTATTGGAAAAATAAATAAAAATACTGTGTTACTTCTACATCAGGTGTAAATACCGCAGCAAATAGCTGAGCAACAGCTGAGCAATAAACATATTAAAGTAAAGGGACTTCCATTCATGATTTAAAATAATAGTACTTTATACTACTTAACCACTTATAGATATTTACAAAGCTGTCAGTTGCTGAAGAGAAAGGTCACCCAGCTATCATGTCAGTCACTAAATTAGCTAAGCCCGTGACGGCTGTCGGTCTTGCGGTGAAAGGCAATCCGCTGAAAGATGGCGTGTTTGAAGAAACTGAGTACACTATCGAAGGTGTGCTGTGTGTGTTATTATGTTGTTCTAGAATCAGTTGCTAGTGGATGGTTCCTATACCTACCGTGCAATTCGCCTCCTTCACTCATATGCACTACTGTTGGTTTTTGCTGAGTTGCAGAGTTAGACCCCGGATTTGTTCTCATCAAAATCATGGCGACATCAATCTGTCACACGGATTTCAGCGTCTTCGGGAAGTAAGTACTGTGATGGCAGTACAGTTGTCTGTTCCATTGAAGAGTTAAAGTTTCGTCTGCATATATTACAGGACTGATAAAAGATGCAGTTTGCCTATAAACATGTAGAGTTTTGCATGAACCGCGCGTGTCTTAAAAAGTATACAGCAGATCATCAAACGTTGGCTTTCGTACAAACAAGGTGCTCAGTTGTATCAGGGTGTTGTCCGCGATTGAGGTTACGGACCTGCCTGGTGAATCTCGCGTGTACATTTCCACCTCAAAGCACATTCGTATGTCTCACATCTCGAATTGTTTATAAAGTTTACGGGTAGAAATATAGTCTAGCGTGATGCTATCGAAAACCAAATAACAAGAGATACCCTTAAACAGGCCTTTTCGAACGCAGAGCCCATATATATATATATATATATATATATATATATATATATATATATATATATATATATATATATATATATATATATATATATATATAATATATATATATATACTATCTATATCTATATCTATATTTATATTTATATATGTTTATGTAGTTCTACTATACCACTAACACAAAAATTCTACTGTATATACGTATGACAATATATGTATAATAATGGTTCTACTTAACCCCTGACTAGAGATGGGTCTATCCCTGGGCATGAGATGGCTGGTGTTGTTGAAGCGGTCGCTGACGATGTTACAGATGTCAAGATAGGCCAAAGGTGAGATCGTATGTCTTCGAGCGATTGGGACAGATGTTTTGGTCAGAGTGCGCAAGTTTTCGGAAATAAGACAGCTCTTGGAAAATGCAAGCTATTTTTAATTTTTAGTATATATACACAAATAATATTTGTACTTCTCTGTCATGTCGAATTCGGTAGACTGTTGGTATAGGAGCGCAAATACGCACGCTTCTGGGTTGAAAGCGTTTAATATTTTTTTGTGGCTGAAATGCTAGTAATGCCCGAAACGTGCAAAATGCCACCCATGGATAGTACCATTCGTGAATATGTAGGCCATTGTGAAAGTGTTCGGTAATCGGGTTGGGAATTATACCTACGCTTGTTGTATATGTGATGTTGTTGTATACTAATCGAATACTTTGTGGTAACTGTGTAGGGTTGCGGTGGGGTGGCAGCGAAACAGCTGTCGTGACTGCGAGTTTTGTAACGAGCGCGAGGAGAACATGTGCGGCAAAGCGGTATGTGGCAGACGCAACAATGCGTGTGCATAGTAGTACCACATCAAAGGTAGTACACCATAGGTAATACACCATAGGTAGCACACCATAGGTAGCACATCGTAGGTAGTACACCAGAGGTAGTACACCCTAGGTAGTACACCTACAGCATAAGTAGTGCACCATAGGCAGTACACCATAGGTAGGGCATAAGTAGTGCACCATAGGCAGTACACCATAGGTAGTACACCTACAGCATAAGTAGTGCACCATAAGCAGTACACCATAGGTAGTACACCTACAGCATAAGTAGTGCACCATAAGCAGTACACCATAGGTAGTACACCTACAGCATAAGCAGTGCACCAAAGGCAGTACACCATAGGTAGTACACCATAGGTAGTACACCGTAGGTAGTACACCAGAGGTAGTCCACCGTAGGTAGTACACCAGAGGTAGTCCACCGTAGGTAGTACACCAGAGGTAGTCCACCATAGTTCTATTCCGCACAACTACTCGAGCGACTGACGTCCAAGGCCTGTTGCTTGCACAGACAAGCTTCCGCCATGGCAGGGGTGGGTGGGCTACGCATGTGGTGTGGCACCAGCACTTCGTTGCACCAGTCCCTGACGGCATTGAGGACTCAGCCGTCGCCCCACTCATGTGGTAAAGCTAGTGTAGCAATATACTCGTTGGCATAATGAGGTTTAATATATTCGTTGCCATAGTGAGGTTTTGCACGGTATACTCTTTGGCATGGTGAGTTTCAGTATACAACCATACACTGTGGATTGGTATCTGCGGATATGATAACATCATGCACGGTTAATCTGGTATATTGACAGACACACTCATTTGGAATCAACATGGCGAAGTAGACTGTGCAACTCCGTTCTCATCCCGTCACCAGTATTGTGCTTGGTTAGTTTGGCGTTGATTAGTTCACTAGTTGTATGCAATCCATCGACTGATGATCTCCGGTGTGCGAAGTAACCAATTGATGATTGGGTGTGAATGCATGGGCGTCTTTCTAGAGTGATTGGGTGTGAATGTATGGGCGTCTCTCTAGAGTGATTGTGTGAGAATGCATGGGCGTCTCTCTAGAGTGATTGTGTGAGAATGCATGGGCGTCTCTCTAGAATGCGCTATTTATCGTATACACTGCCCTCCTCCACTGCGTGCTACAGGCCGCGATATGGCCACACGGATGAAACGGAACCTACTTAAACTCAGTTCACTCTGTGGTTGTGCGGGTTTTTAGGGTTTTTATGATTGTGCGGGTTTTTAGGGTTTCTATGATTGTGCGGGTGAAAAACCGTCTACTGCAAATCAATCATGTGTCCGTACTCGCACGCTACCACTGCACGAGTATGCATGGCTGCTGGCCGATCTTACTGAGAGAGTGATGGCTAAGGATGTACGGGTTAAAAGGGGAGAGTGATGGTTAAGGATGTACGAGTTTTAAGGGGAGAGTGATGGTTAAGGATGTGAGTGTGCATGTGCTACGTTGAATTGTACAGGGACTAAGATCGCCTACTCCTTTTTCTCGCAGTGCGGGAGCAACAGTATACAACGCCTTCAAGCAGAACGACGTCAAGAAAGGCGACAAGGTGTGTATGCGCCAATGACGCCCTATACAGATATATATATATATATATATATATATAAACACACACACACACATATATATATATATATATATATGTATATATATATATATATATATGTATGTATGTATGTATATATATATATATATATATATATATATACATATATATATATATATATATCGTCTTCACGCCTCCCAGTCAGGAGTACTAGTGGTTAATATCGACTGTGGAATCAAAGCCATTCGACGTCATTCGAACACAACACGATTCTGATCTGTATTCACCTACCCGCATGGCTTTATTTGAAGTACAGGTGGCAGTTGTGAGTATCGGCGGCCTAGGACATCTGGCGCTGATGATCGCTCATGAGATGGGATGTGAAGTCACTGCAATATCCCGAGGCACGGACAAGAAGGTGCGTGTCTGATACTTATTGTATAATCAAATGATGCATTCTGACGCCGAGTCGTTCGAGTGTTCTGTATTGCTATACAATGCCCCAATTAATGGGCCTCTGCTCCCAGACTATACTGTAGGTGACGTGTTGGTCGGAGATCTGCGCGTACGTATTATACGAGTGACTCACAGGAATTTCTACGCATGTAATTAGTGACTGTACGTACGTGTGTGTAGCTGCGATGTCTCCATCAACTGTAAGTATAAGCAGATTACATTGCATGCTTTGACTAGCAGCGCTTACTTGAATATGAGTGTGGTGCACTTTGAGACGAATCCACATATGTATGCGCCAATAATCTTACAACCCCAAAACCTTAAACCCCTAAAACCCGTAAAGCATGTTGTTCATCTACCGCGCACCTATCATGCGTGTGTCTCAGGAGGAGAGTCACAAGTTCGGAGCGGACAAATACATCAACTCCAAAGACGCCGCGCAAATCAAGGAAGCAGAGAAGAGATTCAACTTCATGCTGGTCACCACCCCAGCGGATTTGGACTGGGATAGCTACTCTACCATGATCCGTTCGGTTAGGGGCACCATGTGTATTGTGGGCATACCACCGTCGTACAAGTACACATTCGGACTGGGGCCCATCATCGGCACGAACATCAAGGTTGGTGTTTTACAGTGCTTGAGTGTTCGTGTGAGGCTACTACCTACAATCCAGTTGTAGCTCTGCCTGGCTGCCGTGTGATTAAGATGTTATTGCAGTTCGCAGGCCTCCTCGATACCACAGCTTTGTCATTGCCTGAGTGCTGGTTCTGGAATACTCGCGAAACTAATGTGTACTGAAATGCTATGGTTGCTTTGAAATTGCTATGTACTTTTTAATTGTTCGCAGATCTGGGTGCATAAACTGTGTACTGTCAAAATCGACGTTTCTATGAAACTAGTGGATGTTCCAATCTACCAGGAATCGAATCTGGTAAATCCACTCTCTCAGCATTCATGTATCCCTATGTGTAAGCCCTCATATTCGTATCTCTGTTATCACCAGATCACCGGGAGTCTCGTGGCATCGCCGGAGACGACCAGAGAAATGTTAGAGTTCTGTGCGGAGCACAAGGTACGGCCGGTGATCGAAGAGTTTGCCTTCGATGCCAACTCCTGCCTCAAGGCCGTTAAGAAGGTCGAGGACAACCACATCCGATTCAGAGCTGTTTTAAAGCCCTAGTCACCTCTTGTAGTTTAGGAGGAGTGTATGATCCATGTGTTTGTGATGGTTGTTGGATAATTTATGCGTTTGCGAATATGTGAGACCTTTGGAGGGTGTGCAGACTGCACACCAGTTCACCACGATGGAATAACATTGCCAGGCATGCTGGCGTGAACATAGGCCACGGGCACCGGAGTAGACGATTGAAAGGGGGACAAAACAGCCACGTATCTATTTCAGCTAACCATACCAAGCATATTGCGTTATAGAATGCTAGCCAGAGTCACATACTCTCATTAAGAGCATGTGCCCCGTCATGATGATTTGGTGCATTTGAAAAAAACGTGTTCAAGTAACGCATCGGAATACGACCTGCAACGATCGTACCACTCACCTGAGAGCACGTGTAATATACAAATCACCCGGTAATGAATATCAGGAACACAATCACGGTTCGGTACATTGCACTATTGAGTGTCGTCATGGCACATCAATGCCCTCTTGTTCCCGCCAAGTGCGGTAGAACGAGGATAAATACTTACCAGTAGAGGAAGCAATATAAAAGTCGCTTGTTACCAGATTCCACACGTCTAACATGTATAGCGTGCGAAGAACGTATTTTAACACAGAGAGGCTAGCCTTATTTCTCTTCGTACAATACTGCCTCGTGTGCCATAAACCTCCGCCATTCCAGAGCCTCTCGAGTGACTTAGCAAGCCGTATCAATAATAGCGATGAAACAACTTGACAATTTGAAATAAATGTATGGGCATGTGCGACGGTCGTGTTCAGTGTTCTGTTGCGAAGAACTGCGGATGGTTTCGACCGAGTTCACCAATAGGGGTTGACAATAACAAAACAAAAAAGGCTTTTTGAGACGGGGGAATTTTACTATAGAGATTGACCCAGAGGTACATGAAATATTTATGTTCATTCGTCGTTAGACAGCTTAAAATGTTCATCTCGACGAGTTAGCCACGCATTTTTAATCTCATCCCGATCGGCCTATTGGTTCAAAAGCTAAGGCAAATACTAATTTGTACCAGAACTGGGTCAAACTAGCCATACGTAGACGTTATGTATGTCCATGTACACCTATCCGATCTCCTGGGATCAAAATATGTTATTCTAATAAGATATATGTGCATGCACAGCGACTCTGGAGGTGTATGTGAGGTACCAGTTTCTATACCTAGTACATTTTGTACCAGTGACAAAACGAAGTGCACGAAACACATCTCCAGAGTCGCTGTGCGTGCATATATATCCTCCCAAAGAGTATTAGAATAACATATTTTGATCCCAGGAGCATCGGATAGGTGTACATGGACATGCACAATACATACGTATGGCTAGTTTGACCCATTCTGGTACAAACTGGTATTTGCCTTAACTTTTGAACCAATAGGCCGATCGGGATGAGATTAAAAATGCGTGGCTAACTCGTCGAGACGAACATTTTAAGCTAGCTAACGACCAATAAACGTAAATATTTTATGTACCTCTGGGCTGGGTCAACCTCTATAGTAAAATTCCCCGTCTTCAAAAAACCTACTCACTTTGTTGTCAACCCCTATCAGTCAATCTGAATCACCTGACTTCAGGTCCAGGAATTTGGCCCGGTGTGTCGGATCATTCGATGTCCAATGATATTGGGAGTTGGATAACCTTTCAACATATTTTACAAATCAGCTGAATCTGATTAGCTGAAGGCTCTTGAATTTACTCCTGATTCCTGTCCTGAAGCCTGAAGACCCGTACTGGAGTCTGCAGACTCCGTGCAGAGTATGTACACACTTTGTTTTTCTCTATTGTTTAAAAAACAAACGAAATATTTCAACAACAACAAAAATGAGTTTTTTTGTTATACAAAAGGGTTTGCAGAAATATCAAGGCCCGTATCCGTGAGGCAGGGTCTCATCTCAATCTGAGGGCTGAGGCCTCTGGGCCTCTCTGGGGCCTGAGTGACCTCTTTGCCCTTAGGGCCCTGGGGCTTAGGTCGCCGTCAGGTGTCTAAATACATATGTACTGATACTAAGGCATATTATTTGATTTTTTTTTTACTTCCCCCCCCCCCCTCCCCGAAATCTAAAATAAAAATAAAAATCTACAGACGGCTAATTAATTACGGCTATATACCCGAGCGTGCGCTATGTAACCTACAAGTAAAACTGCAGTATAACTTTCGTGTTCTGATACTATTCATCCCACGCTACACTTGACAACAGTATGTCAATTCATTGCTTGATCAAGCTGTAATGGAATTAGTTGTGACCTACGTGAATAATATTGCAGGGGTCTCTTATTTAGTCGTTCCGTAGGTGCGAAGCTGTCTTATTTATATATCGCGAGCTATGATACTAGTATTGAAGTGAATCGTAACTCTTCACAAAACTTGAACCGTATTTCATACATGAAAATATATTTAGTAGGAACGGCATGCGATCTATTGAATGGTATAACGGTGATATCATATTTGTACGGACACACACGGACTGCAACTGCCATCAAGGGGCGTTAAGTAAGCAACATGCGGGGGTCGTTTGACTCTGACGACTCGAATGAGTATGGTGCTACTGTTCGATCGGTCGACAGATCCTACCTGGATGCACCAGGTATGTGTTCATAACGAGAAATTTCATAGCACACACATATTCAGATAGTATTTGCTTTGAAATTTCGTGGCACAACTTATGCGTGTACGCAATACTATCGGAGGCACATTCTTATCAGTGTACGTAACGCACTCTAAATTTCGACTATAGCCGTCGAAGGATGTTTGGCAACCAAGATCTGGAATTTTGTGTCATCATTTACTCGTGTACTGTTTAGAAGAGTTCATAGCTGTTCTTGTGTGCAACTGAAAGACCCGATAGCGAAAGTATGTATATATGTACATGTGTTTATGTGCACCTACATTTGGACATATAGATATATATTCATATCCACCTCCGAATCCCTTCCTCCGCCACACACACACACGCACAAACACACACACAAGCACAAACATACACAAACATACACACAGGCACACACATATACATACATACACACACACACATATATATATATATATATATAATCTATATATATATATATATATATAACTAGTTATTTACTTTTATTATT
>NW_014040524.1:135523-137676 GCF_001186125.1 Sphaeroforma arctica JP610
TATACAGATGTGTGTGTGTGTGTGTATACACATATATATATAAATGTTTATATATATATATTTATATATTTATATATATATTAATCGATTTCGCTAGTTATGATATTCTAGATTGTAATATGGTGTTCCGATAATCCATTGATGCGCACAGGCTGGTCCCTGTAACGACATCACGTAGTCATCACACACAGAGACACCAGTCTACGCCACCCACATATAAGTACAACACATATCCACATCTCCAGACACACTCATTGGTACGCGTGCGACTGCTCAGCCGTCCTAACATTACTAACTCGGCTGCACTCCATACGCAGAAAACCCTAATGCGACTGCTGAAGAATAAAGTCGGGATGACGAGGCGGCGAAAGGTCAGCGAGGACCACATGTTCAGCATGACAACTAAGGACGTGGTGGTATGTTCGCATGCACATACATACACAGACATGTGTGGATGAGCATGCGTTGGTCCGTACATATGAGGTGCATGTTGTATGGTTGTCTCTGTGTGCTCACGGGGGTATTGATACGTACGCGCTAGAGTGGAGATACGAATAAACAATCATGGACACATGCATAGCCAGTGCACACATGCATCTTCGTTTCGTAGTTGTGCACTCAGAAGTATGCAGTACATCCACTGGTAGGTGTCTACAAACCTCATCAGGATACATCCTGTCACCCACCCAGGCCATAGTGCCATTGTCACACGCCATGGCGGCGATATACATGCATGCTACAGCTGTGTGCACATCTATGTGTCTTCAGCATCTGCACATAACTTTATATACATGCATGCTACAGCTGTGTGCACAGGTATGTGTGTCTTCAACATCTGCACATAACTTTCTATACATGCATGCCACAGCTGTGTCCTCATGTATGTGTGTCTTTAACATCTGCACATAACTCTCTATACATGCATGCTACAGCTGTGTGCACATGTATGTGTGTCTTTTCACATAAGTTTCAATACATACACGCTACAGCTGTGTGCACATGTATGTTTATTTTTTACATAAGTTGCAATACATGCATGCCACAGCCGTGTGCGCATGTATGTGCGTCTTTTCACATATCTTTCAATACATGCATGCTACAGCTGTGTGCACATGTATGTGTGCCTGCACCTTCTGAACGCCTTACGTGCCACAAACAATCAAACAAACAAACACTTCTATAGTCAAATACACCGCTTGTCTCGGAGATTCTATAGTCATCCGCGCGCTCTCGTTTGCTGACGGAAACGTTTTGATCTAAGCGTTTAGGTCTTGTACGTTTTCGCCAGATGTTAATCGCGTGGATTGCTCTGCTGATGGCGACATTGGTGATACTTTTCCGCACAGACTCATCTTTTACTACACATTGCTAATACCACTGAATGGTTACTTCCAGTTGTATGTATAGTATATATATGTATATATATATATATATATATATATATATTTATATGTACATGTATATGTATTTGCACGGATTCATTGTTATTGGTGTGTTGAATATTATGTTACTTGCTGGTCTATGTTAATATGTTTATACAACTATGTCTATACTGGCAGGGCTGCGCTGTATCTAACACCCCGCCTTACATACCAAACCATATTATGCCCCAGCCAGCATCGTACTTCATATCTCTGCACCACCATCGCCGTCTACACCAGCGTGGAGGATTCTTAGGGTTTTAGCGCAAGTAGGGTTCTTAGGGTTTTAACGCATGCCCTGTTCACTAACACACACCGTCTGCCTGCGCACGGGTGCAGTGGTGGCGTCGGCTGATGTCCATCCGAGTGATTGTGGCGGTGCTGTTTGCTGTGATGATGGTAATCTTGGGACTGTTCATCTCGTTTGCCATGTCGCAGGTGGCCGAGGGCAACAGTGTCTTTGTCAGTGCGGTGAGTGTTTAGGCCCATTGGCTATGCAGAGTGTTTGACGTGTATATGTATATATATTACGTATGTCTCACTATTTTAACCATACATAGTATTTTACATATATAGTTTTACATATAAATATGTATTTATATCATATGGATATCTCACTATCTTTACAATGCATAGTATTTACATACATATATATATATATATGTATATATATATATATATATATATATATATATGTGTGTGTGTGTGTGTGTGTATATATATATAATAATA
>NW_014040524.1:138039-140042 GCF_001186125.1 Sphaeroforma arctica JP610
ATATCATATGTATATCTCGTTATCTTTACTAATAGTATTTCATATATATATATATATATCATATGTATATCTCATTATCTTTACAATGCATTGTAGTCCACATGTGTATATAGATATATATATATATCATGTATATCTCATTATCTCATTATCTTTATACATAGCAGAGTGTTTCACATATACCTGTAAATATACCATGCATATCTCACCATCATGACGCTCTGTGTATAGTTCAGACTACCTTAGTTAATTCATAGTGTGCCGTACATATATTCGCTGCATTCTGTCTAGCGTGCATCTCTCTCGCTCACTGTACAATTACCTGCGCTTTTCCCGAGTATATATCTATCCCACCATACTTACAAATACACACACATACTTATTTCTGCGTCTGCATACATATAAGTGCGGATCCTTTGTCGTGTACTCACACACACACCTGTGTGTACGTCTCTCTCTCTCCCAATCCCCCTCAGATAATGGAACAAACCATCTTGTTCATAAACGACGATCTCCTCAAAGGACTAGCTCAGGTGCACACGTCTGTGGATGCCTTAGGGGCTGTGTGTTTAGGCCTGCCCATGTGCCGCACCTTATTTGGTAACAGGTACTCACCTATGGCTCCGTTTATGGGACCGTCGGGGTTCGTTGAGTTGAATATGGTGCTGCTTCTGTATCCTAAGCAACAAGACTACTTTCTCAACACTGTCTACCAGGGCCTGAATACAGACGGTACCAAGTAAGTGTCGTAAACTCGCTGTGGAATGTCGCAAACTGTGGCAGTGTGATTAATATCTGTCGCTTAGGTGATGTTACGTTAGACTGCGCTATGTATTAAAACATTCGACATGTGGGTGACAAGGCGATTAATGATTTATGATGTCCTGCGTAGCATAAGCATATGAAAACAAACATATTTGCATGGATATGCACACACACACACACGCGCGCGCGCGCACTTCTCTGGTCGTTGTAGTGTCATGCTGATACAAATCGTCCATCCGTGGAGGAAGAATGGGACGCTCATGGGGGGGCACAAACAAGTGCGCGTGCAGGCGACGGGAGAGGTAATCCACGAGAGCTTCGATCCTTTGGAACAGTACAACGTGGAGGTATGAGCTTGTTTAGTACAGGCCTGTTCGTTACTGTGCTATCTTATCTGGCCAGGTATACGAGACAGGGGACGTATCTTTCCACCCGACCAATTTTGGCATGTCAACGGTCACGGACATTACGACAACATGTGAGTTGGTTAACAACAGTCGACGTACGTGTCAGTACTCAATTTCACAGTGTTTTAGTTTTGAGGATCAATATTTTTATCGTTAGTATAGTCACTTTAACTGTCACAGCAGCGATAAACCTTTCCCATGAACTATATATTGGTGACATCAGCGCGTTAGTATAGTCGCTTTAACTGAACGATCGTTACAGCAGCGATAAAATGGTTGTATTGACTATAAGGTTGTCACATTCGAAACAAATCTGTCCCATTAACTGCTCCTATGGTGTGTAAACTCTAAAACCCTAAACCCTTCCATTCATTTGTATGAGTCGGCACACACATACTAAGACGTTAGTATTTCAGAGGCTCAGAATTTACTATATAATCGATTGCTCGTGGATATGTAGGGTTTTTGGGCTCCATGGTTTTGGCACATCTCTATGGACTCAGCTATTAATTACGTGTGATGTTCTGCCTAGTGCTTTCATAATATTCAGATAGCAGTTATATTGGCCCTTATCATTGCCCTGTTCAAACTCACTTCACACACAAACAAAACTGATTACAGGACCAATACTACTTCAAAGCCCTACAGAGTGGATACGTGTTGACCCCTAATTCGTACGGACAGACTGCTAGGTCGGTTAATATCGACACCAACGCAGATATCCCAAACATTACGGGTGAGAGAGCGCGTGCTTTGTGCCCATGGGTCTATGGTTTGTTCTAGAGACACTAGGATGTTGATGCATATATATATATATATATATATATATAT
>NW_014040524.1:141002-148141 GCF_001186125.1 Sphaeroforma arctica JP610
GCTGGCTGCATATTGTAAAACGCTGAACCTTCAATACTTAGTTATGTTAGATATACCGTGCTGTCATGGATTGTATATATGTGTCTTTATTTATTTTCAACATTTAGTGAGCCCTACTCCTACCTTATACTCATGCATTGTGTATGTGCTTGCCGATACAAACTAAGGCGGACGCCGGAAGCGCAGACGTGATCATGGTGATGAGGTTTCGGATTCGTTCGACCACACCCACATAAACAGTGGGGGTAATTTCACAGGGAATGGGGCAGGCCTGTGGCAGACTATTTGGGTCGACCCCTATCTGCTGCCTAGCAACGCGAGTATCATGGCGACGAGCAACATGGTGCTGGATGAGGAAACAGGCGAGATAGATACGGTAGGTGCGGCAAAGGAAGGTGCCAACCGAACCCCTCATACCCTAAAACCCTCAAACCCTATAATCACGATTCCTAATACCCTAAACCCTACAACCCTACGACCCTAAACCTCTGAATTCCAAATTGAAGGGCTCATGTTGACACCATCACTTTGGATAAGCTATTGCATTCCATCGACTCGACTGCGAGTGGCGAACTGTACAGTCTAGCAACTACTTCATACGAGCTGTACAGTCTAGCAAGTACTTCTTATGAGCTATACAGTCTAGCAAGTACTTCCATTGAGCTGTACAGTCTAGCAAGTACTTCTTACGAGCTGTACAGTCTAGCAAGTACTTCTTATGAGCTGTACAGTCTCGCAAGTACTTCCTATGAGCTGTACAGTCTATCACCTACTTCTTATGAGCTGTACAGTCTAGCAAGTACTTCTTATGAGCTGTACAGTCTATCAACTACTTCTTATAAGCTGTACAGTTTAGCGACTACTTCTTATGAGCTGTACAGTCTAGCAACTACTTCCACTGAGCTGTACAGTCTATTAACTACTTCTTATGAGCTGCACAGTCTAACAAGTACTTCTTATGAGCTGTACAGTCTAGCAACTACTTCTGATGAGCTGTACAGTCTAGCAACTACTTCTTATGAGCTGTACAGTCTATCGACTACTTCATACGAGCATCCGTGCGACAACTACAGACGTATGCTTGTAATGAGGAATGTATTGGGTGGATTGTGTAGTGTTGACACTGAGCTATAACATTGGTAGTTCTGTACATAGCCCTGAATGATGCAACACTGCCGCACCCCCATAATCAACAACACCTGCAATCTCTAAAACCCTAAACCCAAACACTAAAACCCTAAAACCCTATGTCAGAACATACACACTAACCCACATCACCACACTAGATCAAACGCACGTGTAACACGCAACAGAACTCCACATGAAGACCTGTGTGATCTGTTAATACTCACTCACATAGTATGACCACAAACTTATGTATCCTATCCCATTGGGATGCCAATCTGGCGCTCACACACTATACTGCCTACCTACGCACACATTGTGATTTGACCCGGCGCTCTCATACCCCATTTCGCTGCGGATGTATATGTATATCGCTAACCATCTGATTACATCCCACTCCTTTATATATATATATATATATATGCGTGTGTGTATATGCTCATCTGAAGGCGATAGTGGTGGGGTTGTTTACGCGAGACCTGTTCAACCCAGCGAGTGATGTGCAGGGTGTGCTGCACAGTGCTTGCATCAATTTTGAAGGCATCATCCTGGACGACCAGACAGCCCATCTCACGGGCGATAAGTACGTTGTGGCTTGTGTATGTTGTGTGTGTGTTGTGTGTTGTGTATATATTGTGTGTTGTGTGTATGTTGTGTGTTGTGTGTTATGTGTATATTGTGTGTGTGCTGTGTGTTGTGCGTTTTGTGTGTGTGCCGTGGGATTTGTGTATGCTGTGTGTGTGTTGTGTGTTATGTGTATGTTGTGTGTCTTATATATTGTGTGTGTTGGTTGAGTCATGTCTGTGTATTCTGTGTGTTGTGTGTATTGTTTGTCTTTGTTGAGTGAGTGAGTGTGTTGTGTGTATTGTTTGTCTTTGTTGAGTGAGTGAGTGTGTTGTGTGTATTGTTTGTCTTTGTTGAGTGTGTGTGTGTGTTGTGTGTATTGTTTGTCTTTGTTGAGTGTGTGTGTGTTGTGTGTGTTTTGTTTGTCTTTGTTGAGTTTGTGTGCGTGTTTGCCTTTTGGCGTTACTACACGCCTAGGTTTAAATGTGTAATCTTGTGATTTAGATATATATATTTGAATAGTTGGTTCAGTATTTGCCTTCTCGTCACAGCCACATACCACATACACACACGGACATTCGTGTCTTTGTCGCCGTTTCGTCGTAAATTAAAATCCCTAAACCCTAACACGCATGGAATTATTACATTTTAAAGTATTATTAAAACAAGCCAAAACGTCCCTAAATCTTACCCATTGCAGTGATTCTGGGTTGTCAGTTTTGCTTGAACAGGAACTCGACAGAAGCCTTTTACGACAACGGGTAGGTCAGTGGTGTAAGCGAAGTACACAACATGCTTACTATAGATATATATACCATCTATAGATATATATATATATACCATCTATAGACATATTCATACCATACTATATATATATATATATATATATACCACGACATACCATGTATAAAGCTGTAGATATATACATACCATCTATAGTATAGATATATATCGATGTATACATGCCATCCATAGATATATACATACCATATATGGATATATACATACCATATATAGCTATATGCACACCATCTATATATATATGCATAACATCCATAAATATATACATACTACCTATAGATGTATACATGTCATTTATATATACATATTTACATATATATACTATTTATGCATTGATATGCATAAAATCTACAGATGTATATTTTATATACATGTCATCTATACATATCTATATTGATATTAGTATAGTCTATTGGAATAGGAGTACCGTTATCTGCGCTCTTATTAGTGCTGCATCGAGATTTACAAACGGCTTATGTGCTGCACCGTATCCAAGACATCTCCCGCCTGTCAACCGTCCCAGGTCTTTCTTACACGGACACGCTCACACGTACACATCACCACACAGAGGTACGACGGCACCCACCCAGAGGAAGCACCCGCAGGCGACTCAGGGGTCATGCGCAGTATCGGACGGTACTATGCACAGAGTGAGAACGTGCTACTGCGCACTATCATCACCAAGGTGTTGGATGCGTATGGCGACCTAGGCACTCTGGACCACACACAGCTTCACAGCGTCAAGGTCGACGGCACAACCTACTTCGCACGCACGGGTGAGTGGCTGGGGCGGCAGGTCTTGGGGTTTGGGGGTTTAGTCCTCAAGTGGAGTGTTCCCTTTAGTTTCGCCTTAAAACTTGGTTTGATTTACCCGCGTGTAAAACTTGGTTATTTCCAGTTTAAACCTTTTCACCTCTTGGTGGCATGTAAAGTTGTGCCCGTTCTGACACGCGTTGTGCGGTTTATCTCACCACAGCGGAGGCGTCGTATGAGGAGATCATGTACAACGGCACCGTGCGCGCTGCGAAGTTCATTCAGCTTGTGTATGTGAGTCAACAGATCATCTCGGCGCAGACGCTCGCTGGTAAGTGCATGTGCCATGTACACTATGTGTGTGTGCATGTGTGGTATTTGCGTGTGTGTTCATGCGTGGTGTGTGTGTGTGCGTGTGTGCATGTGTATGCTTAATGTATGTACGTAGTTACTTGTATATTCGGGTTTTGTGTGTATATAGCTCATACAAATGTGTGCATATATACGTGTGGTTGGATTATGTGCACATACATAGTTCATATAAGTGTGCATATATACATGGCTTTGGGATTTGTGCACATACATAACTCTTGTAAAGTATATATATATACGTATGTGAAGCATATGGATGGCTGTGGTGTGGTAGAGTGCTGCTCACCAAGTTCAATTATGAACACGAATGTGTGCATAAATCACACCCACTTGTACCTAGCACACATTCGTATGCGTCATCTTACATCACTTGTTATTAAACACCGCTTATTATTAAATAATCACCATTAACTCACGCATATGCCACACACTCACTCCATAGACCGAGACAGGTACATATTGCTGATGTGGGTGGCTGTGTTTGTGATCATCCTTGCGGCGTGTGCCTTGGCTATTGCGGTGACCATTCCATTGGGCCATCAGAGTAGAGCCCTCGAGCTTCTAGCGCTCATGATGGTATGCAACAGTTGTGTGCACAGAAACATTATACTATGTTACCATGCTAGCATATTACCATGGTAGCATGTTACCATGTGTTGGTATGTTAGTAGAGATGTATGTACCACTGTGTATCTGTATTACAACTGTCCACTAACCTTTATATGTTCTATTCCCCGTCTTTTGTCTGTTATACTTGTGCATTAATATCTTACCCAATGCTCTTCGTTTTATTTGTTTTTTTAATTGACAGGATCCGGCCATGGTGACTGTGCCCATTGACTCTAATTTCTGGGAAGTGCGACGGCTGCAGATGAGTCTCAAAGGGTTTGGTAAGTCATCCAAACTAACCCCTAAAACAAAAACTAAACCCTATAACAAAAACTAAACCCTAAAACAAAAACTAAACCCTATAACAAAAACTAAACCCTAAAACAAAAACTAAACCCTAAAACAAAACTAACCCCTAAAACAAAAACTAAACCCTAAAACAAAAACTAGACCCTAAAACAAAAACTATCCCCCAAAACAAAAACTAAACCCTATAACAAAAACTAAACCCTATAACAAACCCTAAACCCTAAACCCAAGTGATCACAAAGCAGTCCATAGAAAATCCGAACAAATATTTGCGGAGATTTGATATGAGTGTAGTATGTGTGTATATATATCTGTGTCTGTCCAGGGTTTTTTCCGGCCGTTGTCAACTTCTGTGGTTTTTTTGGAGTGTAGTCCGTATTTTGTTCCTCAAGCACACCACATATATATGTAACCCTAGAACTACAAAACCTTAAACCCTATACCCTAAGCCCGTCATCGGATATAGTCTATATGAATCTAGAGTTCCATCTGTTGCATTGCTATGTCCACTTCCTTGTTTGTTATAGCGTCTTTAGTCTCATCTGGCCCTATCGCAGGTGTGCGTGTTGAACTTGAACACACATATAACAAATACGACACACAAACGAGATATATACGACACACATAACACACATACGACACATATACGACATATATACGACACACACAGGACATATATACGACACACATAACACACATGCGACACACATACGACATATATACGACACACACAGGACATATATACGACAAACATAACACACTTAATACACACATAGACATAAATACGACACACATAACACACTTACGTCATATATACAACACATACGACATATATACGACACACATAACACACATACGACACACATACGACATACATACGACACACATACGACATATATACGACACACACAGGACATATATACGACAAACATAACACACATACGACACACATACGATATATATTCGACACACACAAGACATATATACCACACAGTGTGTCGTATATATGTCCTGTGTGTGTCGTATATATATCGTATGTGTGTTATGTGTGTCTTATATATGTCCTGTGTGCGTCGTATATATGTCGTATGTGTGTCGAATGTGTGTTATGTGTGTCGTATATATGTCCTGTGTGTGTCGTATATATGTCCTGTGTGTGTCGTATATATGTCCTGTGTGTGTGGTATATACGACACAAACAGGACATATATACGACACAATACGACATTTATACGACACACATACGACATACATACGACACACGTACGACATATATACGACACACACAGGACATATATACGACACACATAACACACATACGACACACATACGACATATATACGACACACACGGGACATATATACGACACAAATATCAGACATACGACACACATACGACATATATACGACACACACAGGACATATATACGACACACATAACACACATACGACACACTTACGTCATATATACGACACACACAGGACATATATACGACACACATAACACATATACGACACACATACGACATATATACGACACACATAACATACATACGACACACATACAGCATATATACGACATACATACGACATATATACGAAATATATACGACACACACAGAACATATATACGACACAAATACGACATATATACGACACACATACGACATATATACGACACACATAACATACATACGACACACATACAACATATATACGACATACATACGACACACATACGACACACTTACGTCATATATACGACACACACAGGACATATATACGACACACATAACACATATACGACACACATACGACATACATACGACACACATAACATACATACGACACACATACAACATATATACGACATACATACGACATATATACGACACACATACGAAATATATACGACACACACAAACATATATACGACACAAATACGACATATATACGACACACATACGACATACATACGACACACACAGGACATGTATACGACACACATACGATACACACGCCATAAATCCTCACAACCGCTCAGTACGACGAACATACGCCGAATTGTTGTTTGGTCTGTCCAGCTCGTCAGCCCATGTCACTTGCATCTGGAAGCTCGTGCATGGGAATTGTCGCACTCGTGTGTATGCATGTGTGCACACACATATTAACACACACTCATGTATATACCCATATACTCACGCATGTATATACATAAACATGCACACGTACAAACGAACAAGCAATCGCATAAGTATATACACACACAACTCATACCCATGCATATCTCTCGTATATATGATACCGTTGTGGCTCGTCTCGTCTGCAGTGGACAACTATCGGTTGTACAGTACAATCAAAGCCTCCCTTCTGCTTGTGCTGGAGGACGGCACCATTGCTTACGCCAACAACCACTTCTACAAGTCCTTCGAAGTGGAAGACCACGACGAGGTGGGTGTGTATGGAATGGCATGCCGATGCGAATGTGTATATCCATTGTGGCCCCTGTCTTCTTCTCTTCTCTTGTGCACCCTGATTCCTCTGGTGTGTGCTTATGAATGCTCGCTCACTCACTTGTTCGTTTAGTGTTTGCTTATGAATTCACTC
>NW_014040524.1:151751-154759 GCF_001186125.1 Sphaeroforma arctica JP610
GTGCATGTGGTCGGCTGATGACAGTTGCAGTGGTATGAGAGTGTGTGTATGCGTGTGTCGTATGAGAGTGTTGTATGCGTGTGTCGTGTGAGTGTTGTATGCGTGTGTCGTATGTGTGTGTCGTATGAGAGTGTTGCATGCGTGTGTCGTATGAGAGTGATGTATGCGTGTGTCGTATGAGTGTCGTATGCGTGTGTCGTATGAGAGTGTTGTACGCGTGTGTCGTATGAGAGTGTTGTATGCGTGTATCGTATGAGAGTGTTGTATGCGTGTGTCGTATGAGAGTGTTGTATGAGTGTGTCGTATGAGAGTGTTGTATGAGTGTATCGTATAAGAGTGTTGTATACGTGTGTCGTTTGAGAGTGTTGTATGCGTGTGTCGTATGAGAGTGTTGTATGCGTGTGTCGTATTAGAGTGTTGTATGAGAGTGTCATATGAGAGTGTTGTATGCGTGTGTCATATGAGAGTGTTGTATGCGTGTGTCGTATGAGAGTGTTGTATGAGTGTGTCGTATGCGTGAGTTTGATGCGTGTGTCGTATCATTGTCCATGCCTAAATTAAACTACTTAGCTGTCTTCGTACTGTGCACATGCGGGTGCTTGGCTAACTCGTTGTTTTCCTTCTGCGTTGCGCTTCTGTTTCCTTCGGTTGGTTTCCTTCTGCGCGTGTGGCTGTGGACGGTCTTAGGATTCCGCAGTACCTGACAGGGGATGGCCTACGCATGACGCAGATCATGAACAACCTAGTGTCCAATGCCTGCAAGTTCACGGATAGTAAGTTCTATTTATAGGTCTCTAAACATAAGTTGTATGATTATGTTAAGGAATTGTAGCTGTCAATGCCTGCAAGTTCACGGAGAGTAAGTTCTATTTATAGGTCTCTAAACATAAGTTATATGATTATGTTAAGGAAATGTAACCGTCCAATGCCTGCAAATTCACGGATAGTAAGTTCTATTTGTAGGTCTCTAAACATAAGTTGTATGATTTTGTTAAGGAATTGTAGCTGTGTCTCTAAACATAGGTTGTATGATTTTTTTAAGGTAATGTAACTGTCCAATGCCTGCAAGTTCACGAATAGTAAGTTCTATTTATAGGTCTCTAAACATAAGTTGTATGCTTATGTTTAGGAAATGTAATTGTCTAATGTCTGCAAGTTCACGGATAGTAAGTTCTATTTGTAGGTCTGTAAGAATAAGTTGTGTGATTATGTTAAGGAAATGTAGGTATCTAATGCTTGCAAGTCCATTGATTGTAGGTTCTATTTATAGATTTATATATTACGAAATAAGTAGTATTTTTATGTTTAGAATATGTAGGTGCCCAATACCTGCAAGTTCACGGATAGTAAGTTCTATTTATAGATTTATAGATTTTGGAAACAAGTTGTATGTTTATGTTAAGAGCATGCAGGTGTCCGTTCACGGATAGTAACTTCTATTTATAGATCAAAAAATAAGCTGCATGTATCTGTTCGGAACATGTTTGTGCCCAATGACTGCAAAATTGCTGAACATAAATTATATGATCTGTGGAGGACTGTTTATATGATGAAGTTAATCGTACATATCTAAGAACATGCTGCCTCACATGCACTGACCTGCTGTTACACTTTCAGATAGTTTGTTGTTCGACGTTTAGATACTTTGTTTTTTCACGTTTAGATAGTGTGCTGTTAGTCGTTTAGATACTTTGTTGTTACACATTTAGATAATTTGTTGTTACACGTTTAGTTAGTGTTCTGTTAGACGTTTAGATAGCCGGTTGTTCATACGTTGTATCTGTCAAGTATGGCCCAATCATCCACTCCTCCTGTCACATCTCCTTTGTGTTAGGGTCTAGGGTTGTGTGGTTCCACGGTTCGGTCGAATAGACTAGCACAGCAGCAACAACTATTACCGCCACAGCTCTCTCCGCACCCACCACCCGCTCTTTCCAACACGCATCAATCACGCACGTAAACATACACAGAAATCTATATTGCTTCTGTACGGTTTATTCTTACTTGCACGTACACAGAAGTCCATGTTACTTCTGTACGTATGTTTATTCTTACTTGCACACATTGATTGTGTACTTAAACCCCTGCAATCACACACACTCATGCACACGACACCCACAGCCGGCTATGTCATACTCTCTGCTAAACTGCTCGAGAGTGTGCGTGACGGCAAAGCAACCATCCAGGTGTCATGTCAAGACACGGGCATAGGCCTCACCCCCGAGCAGATGGAGAAGGTCTTCGATGCGCTGTACCAGGTGCGTGTGTGGAGTGCAATTCAACCAGGAGTTGTACGTTGTTAGTATTGTTTAGTATTAGTACACTGTTAGTATAGTTTAGGATTAGTACACTGTTAGTATGGTTTAGGATTAGTATACTGTTAGTATGGTTTGGCACAGGGTTAGTCCAGGGCTGGGGGTTGTTTCTTGGTGTTGCACCAGATGTGTGTTATTTCTTGAGTGTGGTGTGTTTTGTCCGCCACATTTGTGCTGTCTAATGCATTTCTGCTGTGGAGTGCGTTTGTAACGTTTTACAGTTTTTAAGTTTTAAGGTTTGTTTGGGTTTTTTTTAGGTTTTAGGGCTTCAGGGTTTAGCGAGTGCCGTTTTAATGTGTTGTGTTTGCGTGATGTGGTGCTGGGTGTGCGCATGGTGTGGGTGTGATTCCGGCGCCTTGGCACTAAACTGTGGTTCGTGTGTGCGTGTGTGTGCATTGTCAGCTGTCTTCGAGTTCAACAGGCATATACCACTTGCCTATAGAACAAACAAACTTAACCTTAGTTGCCGTGTCGTAGGCTTTGCCAAACCCCTCTAAAACAGACATCAAACAGACATCAGCAGCCAACCCAAGTTTTGTGGGGAGTGTCGTTTGCTTGTTTCCGGGCAATTCTCGAGCAATATATATATATATATATATATATATGTGTGTGTGTGTGTGTGTGTGTGTGTATATATATATATATATATATTGTGTGTGTGTGTGTGTGTGTGTGTGTGTGTGTGTGTGTGTA
>NW_014040524.1:165191-167901 GCF_001186125.1 Sphaeroforma arctica JP610
GTGTGTGTGTGTGTGTGTGTGTGTGTGTGTGTGTGTGTGTGTGTGTGTGTGTGTGTGTGTGTACACTACACACGCACACCTGCATGTGTCATCGTATGATACCACGCCTTAACACCCCACCCCTGCCCTTTCCTCCTTCCTCCTTCCCTCTTCCCTTGAGTAGGTATCGGTCGTTTGTTGATGTGCTCAACACAGTGCACAACGACCCCATTGCCCAGCCCATGCGTAGGTTAGTGGAGGTGCATCCACAGCGAATGGACTCACAGCCACTGTCGACTGACCTCGACGGGTCAAGCCCTGCTACACCTGCGTTTGAGTTTAACCACACCATGGCGTACAAGTCAACTAGTATACCGACGACGGTAACGTTATGGTGCAGAGATAGAACGTTGGACGTGCGTGTATGTGTGCTGTTGTGTTGGTTGTCGTTGTTGCAGGCGTATAGATGTATGTGTGTTGCCTGTGCTTGGAGGTGTAGGCTCGCTCGAGATTTGGTTGTGATCTGTGGCTAAAACATAGGTAATTATATGCACACATACATACACACATACTATATAATTACATACATACATTCAGATATGATTACATACTTACATACATACATACATACGTACGTACATACATACATACATACATACATACATACATACATATATACATACATACATACGTGGCGTATTAAGTGAAGATACTATATCTGAACTTCGTGCGCTCATCGGGTTGGTCTGAGGCCACCCACAACCACTGCTTTTGAGTCCTTCCAATCAGTCTGCATTCGCTGCGTGTGTGTGTGTGAGAGAGAGACAAAATCTGAACACGCGTGCACATGAACAGATATGCTGAGCTGTGGCACTGTCTTTGTGTGAGCTTGCTAGTGGTGCGAGTGCTTGTTAGTGTATCTTCCGTCAGCCGTGTGTGTGTGTGTGTGTGTGCGCGCGTATGGCAATGGGTGTGCATGCATCGTCTATGAGACACTACATAAGGCCTGGGCGGAGGAGACGACAGTGTGGAGCGTTGCGTGTTGTAACAGCCATGAGGGAACAGACCACCCGCTGCATGTGGCTACACTATTCCTTTCACGCCGGATATTAAAATATTGCCCTTTTCCCAATCCCCTTGTGTCTAAAAATAGACGCAAGCCGTAACTATGGCAACGCAAACCGCCGCGCCAACCACAGCCGCGCCGAATAACGAGCGGGTTTTCCCACGAGGCTTCAACGTGCTGCTTTGTGAGGACAACAAGATCAACATAAAAGTGGCGTCGGCCTTTCTCGAACGCCTAGGGGTGAGTAGGGGGGCCAACTGTGTTGTTGTGTGGGTGTCTCTCGGGGTCATTGCGACTCGGCCTTAGACATTTGGGGTATTTGGGTTGTAGGGTTCTGTGGTGATTGAGTGATTGCCTGTGTGTTGGGTGTTGTGTGAGTTTGCTTGCGAGGTGGTGCGGCTGTATTTTATGATTTTAGTGTTGCCTAATGGTTTTAGGGTTGTCTGTGGTTTTGAGGTTGTCTAATGGTTTTAGTGTTGTCTTATGGTTTTAGGGTTGTCGTATGGTTTTTGTGTTATCTTGTGATTTTAGGGTTGTCGTATGGTTTTAGGGTTTACTTCTGGTGGTGGGTGGGTGGGCATTGCTAAGTGTGCATGCAGGTGCGATTGTGTTGGGTTATGTCCTGTGGGATGGTGTTGGGATGGGTCAGTTAGACTGTGCAGCGCCCAAATGCATGGTGTGATTGGTGTCACGATGGATTACGAATGTTATGGAGATGATAAGAAACATATGAGCTGTGTTGTGTGTTGTGTTGTGTGTTATGTGTGTGCTGTGGTGGATGGGTGCGTGTAGTGCTGTGTGCTTTGTGTGTGGTGTGTGTGACCATCATGAGCGGAGGTGGTGTCGTTTGTATCCTGTTGTGCTATAGGCGGCACTTCTTCACATTTACTTCTGCCCAGTGTATAGTGCCTTTCACATCGCACCTGTTATGTTAACGTATGAGCGTGCAAGGTTTATTTCAAGCTTTATATATTCAGCCACATGGTGTGACCATACAAACGAGTGAGTGTGATGTGTAGCCATGCTGTGTCTATGCATAGTCTGTTGACCTGTGAGTCCCCCAACGGCTGAGGTGGCCTGTGCCTCGTACACTCACAGCCATTGCGTTGCTTATCACACAGACACCGTACACTGTGGCTATGACCGGACGAGAGGCGGTGGACATCATCACAGGCGCAAAGGCCAGTCCACACAACGGCGACTACCATCTCATTCTCATGGATCTGCAGGTGTGTGTCTGTGATCTGTCTTATTCGGTATGTTCTTATGCGCATAGATATACACGTGTGTGTGTGTTTAGTGTGTGTGTGGTGTTGGCTACTGTATGTATTATCGGGAAGTATTGGATTTTAATGTTTGTATCTATATAAAATTGTGTTTAGATAAATGGATAGATAGGTACATATGTATGAATTTATATATATATTTGTGTGTGTGTCTGTGTGTGTCTGTGTGTATGTATGTCTGTGTGTCTGTCTGTCTGTCTGTGTGTGTGTGTGTATATATATTATGTAATAAATATGTATATATATATATATATATATGTCTCATATATATATATATATGTATATACATATATATATATATATATATATATTTATATATATATATATATATATAATATATATATAGTGTGTGTGTGTGTGTGTGTGTGTGTGTGTCGTA
>NW_014040524.1:168887-194253 GCF_001186125.1 Sphaeroforma arctica JP610
TATATATATATATATGTATATATATAACATCGATTTTCATATTGTTTCACTCAGCTATCTATTAATGTGTATATAGACTACTCATTACATCATCATTCTTCGCGATCGAGATACCACACCTTTATAGCCCTGCACCCTAAACCTCTAGAACCAGTACAGTCTGACCTCAAGACCCTAAAACCCTATAACCCATACTACCTAATCGCAGATGCCTGACATGGGCGGTACAGAGGCAGCGATCGCCATACGCGCACACGAAGACGCACAACGCGCCAAGGAGTCGCTGAGACCACCGGCGTACATTGTGTGCATGACAGCGAACGTGCTCAGTGACCAGGTGGACGAGGGAATGGCGGGCCAGATGGAGGCCTACATGCCCAAGCCACTGCGCAAGCAGGAGTTCAACCGGGTGTGTGCGTGTGCGTGTGCGTGTGCGTATAAGTGTAGGTGTAGGTCTAAGTGTAGGTATGTGTGTGCGTGTGCGTGAGACAGGGCAGTTTTCGGTGAGACACAGTCTGTCCATTTTACGTTGAAAAGTATAAAATTAGATTATTTTTTGCGTTTACGTTAGACGTTCACTGTATGGGTGCATAATATGCACCAAAGGTTGTATGTAGTGTGTGTGAATGCTGGCTTACGCGTGCGTTTGGCCCACATATACAATGCACTCTGCATCTATCTGTGTCTGTAGGCAATACAATTATGTGGAGATATCAATATACCACTATCACAAACCTCATAAAGATTGTACGTCTAAAGCAGCCACAAAATTGATACGTAGATTGCGTATAGTTGACATAAGTGATACATAGATTGTGTTTAATTGACAAAATTGATACATAGATGTTTAGTTGATATATTTGATACGTAGATTGTGTTTAATTATCATAATTGATACATAGATTCTGTTTAGTCACATAATTGATACATAGATTGCGTATAGTTGACATAAGTGGTACATGGATTGTTTAATTGACATAATTGATACCTAGATTGTGTTTAGTCACATAATAGATATATGGATTATGTTTAGTTGATATATTTGATACGTAGGTTGTTTTTAATTGACATAACTGATACATAGATTGTGTGTAGTCACATAAGTGATACATGGATTATGTTTAGTTGATATATTTGATACGTAGGTTGTGTTTGATTGACATAATTGATACATAGATTGTGTTTAGTCACATAAGCGATACATGGATTATGTTTAGTTGATATATTTGATACGTAGGTTGTGTTTAATTGACATAATTGATACATAGATTGTGTTTAGTCACATAATAGATATATGGATTATGTTTTGTTTTCGTGTTTGCAACTGGCGCGTGACTTTTAGTCGTTGTTGTATTTGACGGTGCATTGCACGCATTCGTCGCGTGTTTCTCTACTTCGTAAAAAACTAAAAGATGCCTTCCTATATGTAGAAAAATATACCTACCTGTATACGGAAAGAGTTGCTTACATATAAGCTGACTTCTCGCTACAAGGGTGTGACCGTGTGTGCCTCGCAATGTCCAATGTTTTCCATCGACTGGTAATTGAGTATATTTTTTATGTCGTACGCTGACTGTCTACCTGTGCTCTCATATCTGTCATTGGATTGTAGTGTAATTGGTATAGTCATACGATAGGTAATCAGCTGTCACCTCCAATGAACTGTGATGGAATTGTCGTATTGTCGTACGGATGTTTGTCTATTTAACTATCACTTCCAATCCCTTCTTGACCTGTGGTGTTGTCGTGTTGTCGTACGGATGTATGTCTCAACTGTCCTCACGTAAATCCCCACACAGCTGATGTTTGAATTCTCCACTGTGCTCGTTGAACGGTTTGGCCAAACAACGGAAACCGCTACGGCCACTGCCGATGACCTCAACACCAACAACGACAACCACGACAACAACAATAATATTATTAAAAATAAGAATGATAGTAATAATAATAATAATAATGTTAATAATAATAATAGTAACAATAATAATAAAATCAACGTGAATAGTGCCGTCGCCACACCTCATCAACTGACCAAACAGCCCAGTAGAACCGCCACAGATACAGCCAGTTACGCCAACACTCGGAGGATCGCCCCAGTGGTAAGTGTTAGGAAGGGCCTCGATGGCAGCAATACAAGAATCAACAAGAGAGTGTGACTATAGGCTCACTCACCCATGTGTCTGTATGTGTTCCTATCGTCTGTCTGTTCATATAACTAGTTAAACATATGCAATAAGAGAGTGTGGCTATAGTTCACTCACCCATGTGTCTGTATGTGTTCCTATCTTCTGTCTGTTCATATAACTATTTACACATATGCAATACGAGAGTGTAGCTATAGGTTCACTCACCCATGTGTCTGTATGTGTTCCTATCTTCTGTCTGTTCATATAACTATTTACACTTGCAATAAAAGAGTGTGGCTATAGGTTCACTCACCCATGTGTCTGTATGTGTTCCTATCTTCTGTCTGTCCGTATATATATTTACACATATGCAATAGGAGAGGGCCAATAAGTTCACTCACCCATGTGTCTGTATGTGTTCCTAACTTCTGTCTGTTCATATATCTATTTTTTAAACCCTCCTGAATTCTATGTAGCCGCCCACGCTCTGTTGTATGATCGTATCACTGTTGTGACTTTTACCTATCCCCACTCACCCAAGTCATTGCCCATTAAACCCTAAACCCCTAAACTCATAAACCCCTAAACCCCTAAACCCCTGAAACAACAGGCAGCGCAAGACTTTGTGTTCCCGAAGGGCCTGAATGTGCTGTTGTGCGAAGACAACCAAATCAACATCAAGGTGGCATCTGCCTTCCTCACCAAACTGAATGTAAGTCGAAGTGAAGTGTTTTGAATGCGCTGGTGATGCCAATGTGTGTCTCACCTCAAAGCTCCACTGCCCCACACGTGTCTTAAGGTTTTAGGGTTTTCTAAATTCTCTGCCCCACACGTGTGCATGAGGTGCGTTGGCTATGTGCCCAGTAGTTCGATGTTCCGCGGGGCTGTGTCATTGCAACTCAATGGTCTGTTCTATTTTTAGGCGCCGCACGTGGTCGCTGTCAATGGACTCGAAGCGGTGGAAATCATCACCGGCGCACGGCCCAGCCCACACAACGGCAACTATCATCTGATCCTCATGGACATACAGGTGAGGACGAGCATCAGTGTATGCCACGCACCCAACACACACAATGAACCGGTTTATGTGACACCTGTGTGACACTTATGTGACATTTATGTGACACTTATATGACATTTATATGACACTTATGTTACTGACAAGCCCCAATACCCTATCTGTGTACATGCGCTACATTGGGAGACAATCCGCCTGCCGCTCTTCTCTCTAATTCGAAAGTGTTGTTGTTGCGTTGAGCCTTATCAGTCTATTGCGGTACATTCAGCGATAAAGGTGTCGGTACTATGGCCTATGCCTGGTTCTCTGAAACTCTATCAAGCATTTGACGATCGCACTATCCCAAGCCCCTTTCAAGCGAACAGCCTCAGGATTTAGTCTAACCCACGGCTAGAGCGTCGGCTTTCTATACAAATTGCACCTCCATTAGACAGGCTTGTACACAACTGGGTGCTCACACTACCCTGCTGTGCGCGTGTATGAAGTTGTCCGTAGTCGCATGCACGTTCGCTGATGTGGGGCCACGTGTGTTGGTTTCTCTGCAGATGCCTGTCATGGATGGAACCGAAGCCACCCTGAAGATCAGAGCGTACGAACAAGCACTCAAGGCCCAGGGGGTGGTACGTTACTGCCACGCACACACACGCGCACGTGACTCGTGTACACTTATCTCGAAAGATACTCGTTGATCACGCACACGCACACACGCACACACACATATATATATATATGTGTGTGTGTGTGTGTGTGTGTATATATATATATGCATATACACACACACACGCGCGTGACACGTGTACATTTATCTCGAGAGATGCTCGTTGATGCATAGTGTTGCCACAACAGACAGTTTCAATTGTCGGAAACCCCGCATGATTCGCTGACGCAGCCCTATCTATACCATCCGTCTATGCAGTAGCTTACCACAGTGTCTATCTTATTCTCTAGTCTCTGTATTATATCATCCATGCTGTGGTGAATCCTCTCCTTCTCCTCTCTGATTATGGCGGGCACCTTGGTTATTCAGTGACGTTTGTGTATGTGAACATGAACAACACCCGTTCATCAGTGGGTAGTTCCCTGAGGGTACGAGCTATAGCAGAAGCGTCCGATCACTTCGGCGGTCATTGTATCACACAACCACACTCCATACAGACCTACACCTCCACCTCGCAAGTGCCTATGTGGTCATCTGTGAGTCTTCGTGCGCGTGGTGTCCCTTCTGTGTGTGTGTCGTGTGTGCATTCACCTACACACTCCCTCTCTCTCTCTCTCTATGAAGTACACTACTTTCTCTTAAAAGTACACCACTTCCTGCTTGTGCACAGACGCATGCGCCGATGTTCATTGTCTGCATGACAGCTAACGTGCTTAAGGATCAGGTAGACGAGTGCATGTCAGGCAGCATGGACGCCTACATGCCTAAGCCACTCCGCAAGAAGGAGTTCAACCGGGTATGTGCACGTGTGTGTGCGTGCTTACATTGGTATAGGTGTATATGGGACGCATGCAGGGACCGTTGTGCGTCTGTATACCTTACAGAGTTATCCTTCTACGTGGGAGAGTGTATGTTCTTCATGTCTAGGGGCTGTGAATAGGCGAGTATGGGAGTGTATAGGAGAGTGTGTGTCATACAGTTAGTATACACTGCAGAGCTATCCTTCTGCGTGGGAGAGTGTATGGTCTTCATGTCTAAGGCTGTGAATAAGATAGTATGGGAGTGTATAGGAGAGTGTCGTGTCATACAGTTAGTATACACTGCAGGGCTATCCTTCTGCGTGGGAGTGTCTATGTCCTTCATATCTAGTGACCGCGAGTAGAAGAGTGTAGGTGTGATTAGTGATCATTGGTATGCGTATGTGTGACTATTGCCCTAACTTTAAGGATTATCTTATCTCTCACAGTTAATGGAAGAGTACACGCTGGAGCTCTTGAAAAGGTTCGGCTGTCCTGATGCTGATCCTGATATGGCAATAGCTACCCGGTGGTAGGCCGCCTGTAGGTCCCACAGTATATAAGTCTGGTGCTGTTCGAAGAAAACTTATTCCGCAGTATATATATTAATGTGTGTGTGTGTGTGTGTGTGTGTGCGTTAATTTCTTTAGGCAGTGCGACGCATGGAGTAACCACAACTGTGGTTAAGCCAGCCCCACATCACCCAACGCTATGGTATCGAATAACCACACAAACGCTGCGCATAAACTCAGGGCCCAGTCACAGCTTAGCCTTTGCCGCTGCGCGAGATGGGAATGGTATGAGCGCATGGGCTGTCGTGAGGACAGCCCCATCCACAGCTGGAAGGGCTAGGACAGGACAAAAGTCATTGTTAGGACATAATACAGCCCCATCCACAGCTGGAAGGGCTAGAATAGGACAAAAGTCATTGTTGGGACATAATACAGCCCCATCCACAGCTGGAAGGGCTAGGACAGGACAAAAGTCATTGTTGGGACATAATACAGCCCCATCCACAGCTGGAAGGGCTAGGACAGGACAAAAGTCATTGTTGGGACATAATACAGCACCATCCACAGCTGGAAGGGCTAGAATAGGACAAAAGTCATTGCTGGGACACAACACTGGCTGTGCATGCCGTTTATGTTTGGGTCCTTTCGCGACGTCGTTGTCGGATTCGGACTATGGGCTGTAACAGAGACGGCATAAGAAACCCCACAGCAAGTCATTTTAAAATCTCTTTGGTTTGGCTAGTGCCTTATAAACACTAACAACAGCGGCTGAGGCGCCGACTATAGTGTTGGTCATGGTGACGGGCACCATCGCACCTGCCCCGACTATCTGGACCGTCAGTGCACCTGTGTTATACTTTGGACTGGTCGCCAACGTCTCAGGGCGAAGATATGAGGACATTTTTAGCACGTGCGGGGTGATGACTTGGCCCGCTGTCTTACAATGACAAGAACTGACGTCTGTCCACCGATTAGCTGCGTACTGTGGCTGGCCAGACTACAGGAAACCCGAAGAAACTTAATGTTAGACTAATGCCCATTAGAATAAAGCTAACTAGCGAGTCTTCATCATTTGTGCCAGCGCAAGCAGTACGCGTGTGGGGGGGGGGGTTATGTTTTTCCAAAAGATCACAAACAGACAAGAGAGTACATCACAACCATCAGCGTAAAGTGCCTTCAATGTTTAATATGTTTAATGGTGTCCCAGCCCATGTGTTTTGCCAATCTGTACGTTTGACATAGATTTCTCGCTGACAGAAAAGGTCTTTGCTAATGTCGTTGAACGAAAGCCAGTCACATTATCCTTGACACACACAATCACATCCACCAAGTGTGTCTATAAAATTAAAGAGGCATACAGCCTGCTCATTCCGAACTCTGGGGTCGTGAGTTAAACCCCATTCGCTGCACTAGCTTTGACTTACTGTCGTCAGCTGTTGACGGATAAATAATCCAAAAGAATCTTACCTACTAACAACAACCGTACTAGCTTCTTCTGGATTAAATGTACTGCGGAATCTTGACCGTGGTCTGAGATATGAAAGCAGACTTTAGGGTCAGCACACTACGCCGTAGAAAGCCCTCGCAATTCATGATGATTTGATCGTGTACTGGTGAAATACCAAATATCTCGGATGCATTCGATTGACTCTGGTTCACTCACAGCATTCAGCCCTACCCGCCTATTATGCGCGTCTGCTGGTTGTGTACCGTGGTGTTTGAATACAGCGACGTACACATGAGAGCAGAGCCACATACAGATGGGACAAGGTGTGAAGTGGCTTGTGCATCGCAATAGCACTCACAGGCGCATGGTGAGTTGTGGGTGAACTCCCACACGCCGTATGTCGAAGACATCTGTGGTGCCCATAAGGAGGCCCATGCTAGGTTTAGCCCATCCACCATACAAGCCATAGGTGTAGTCGCCGTACAGCGGACACTGAGATTGGTGGCTGAAGTAAACCCTGAGTCTACACAAAAGCAGCACCCGTGTGAGGAGCAATATCTACTCCTTGGTAGGTAGCCTGGCAGGACCTACTCCTTGATGACCTTGTAAGTCGTCTGGACCAATCCGTGCGGGTAGCACGTTGAGCTCCGCAACTCCAGCCACACGTTCTTTGGCACAAAACCAAACAGCGGCAGACCTTCGCCTATTATCACCGGCAGTGTGGAGACGCAAAGGTCGTCCACCTGCCCCGCACGCAGGAAACGCTGTGCGGTGACACCACCGTCTATATATACTCGCTTGTAACCATGGTTACCGAGTCGAGCCATGAGGACTTCGGGCTCTTCGCTGGAGTGTTCGGTGTCTGCGGGCACTTGGGGGTGCTGTGTGAAGGTCATGGGATTGCGTGACAGCACAATGCACTTCTTACCGTCGTATGGCCAGAAGCCAAAGGATAAAACCTGTGTACAGGTACGGTTAGCGGTGTATGAGTGTGGGTACGGATAGAAGGGTATGAGTGTAGGTACGAATAGCAGGGTATGAATGTAGGTACGGATAGCAGGGTATGAGTGTAGGTACGGATAGCAGGGTACGAGTGTAGGTACGGATAGCAGGGTCTGAGAGTAGGTACGGATAGCAAGGTATGAATGTAGGTAAGGATAGCAGGGTATGAGCGTAGGTACGAATAGCAGGGTACGAGTGTAGGCTGTTGCTGTTGAATACGTAATGGGGCACATAGTGTAGATTTGAGGAGCTTAAGTAGTCAATCATGAATATAGTCGGCAAATCGAGCATATATAATAGCGGATTCTGCGTCTCTTGTACCTTACTAATTATCAACTTTGAATGCGAAATCTAGCCGATTATAAACTAGCGAGTAAGGCTTGTTAATTTAGTAAATCGTGTAAGTGTGCGAGTGCGTTCTATAGGAGGGGGTGGGGGCTTTCTAGTCGCTGGTACTTCTATAACTGTGTTTACGCATGTGATTTACTTGTGTCTCTGTTTGCGATATGTTGATTTTTATGGCCTCTTTACTTTTCCAAATGTAAAGTATTCAATACAACCCATATCCTTGGTGATATATGTGTATACGCAAATGAAATAATAGTATGCGTGCGCGTGCGCGTGCGTGTGCGCCTGAACGAACTTATGCGTGTTTGTGTTCGAATTTACTTTCGTATATCTGTGTATATCTAAAATATGCGTGTGTGTGTGTGTGTGCTTTGATGTAGGTTACTACCCCTTCACAGCCATGCGAGGAAAACCTGATCTCAGAGACCAGTGCGCATGCATGTGACCAAACTGCTCACATTTGACATACATCACACAAACAGTGTACTTTGAATTTTGAACACGGTTCTGCCGATGATAGCTACATCGTAAGTAGTAGAAACTAATGTGTCATATATCTCCTCTCAGTGATGTCTTGTCCCAGCTGAAGCAAGAATGACTACGAATTAATTCACATAAGGCACATAAGGTCATATTGACAAAGAAACACGCACAATGTGAGAGAAGGAAATGCGTCAAGGTGCTGCAGTTGAAGCTTGTAACGATGCGCATACCTTCTCAAACGCGTTTCTCCCCATGACAATCACATCATATGTAGCGGAGAATGCTGCGTAGCCGCAGTCTTCTCCTTTGGGTGTCTTCTGAGTGAATTTATCCAGAAAATCGATGCCGCCATCCTTGCGTGCGATGTACCCATCCAATGACATTCCGACATAGATTGAACCGAGCGGACGTGTATCTTTGTTCAGTTTTGGAGCAAACATATTGGATGTGATGTACAACACTTCAAATACTGTACATACAAAGCTGTGTGATTGTCAGACATGAAGTTAACATTTACCAACAACCAAGTTACTAACTCGTAAATATTTTTTACTTTTACATATTTTTTACTTTTACTTTTCTTTTTTTTCTAAATACAGACCAAGAGCCTAGTAGAGGCAAGAGGATATTTTGTTTTTGTTTTGTTATTTTATTTTTTTTAACTCCCCATCCATAGACTAAGGGGACTCGATTTTAAAGAACCAAACCTAATTCACTATATCCGGTTTTGGATATAGTCCCAATTTTATTTTCTAGACTTTTTCTATAAACATTTCAAAATAATTTTGCGACGGAGCCAAGTTGATAGCTCTACTGGTTCATACAGTGATGTATCGATTCATGAACAGGATTGTTCGACCATGTCAAATCTTGGATTTCCATGTCGCTTATTAGCAGTTTGAACCTTCTAAGGGTTCTAATAAGTATTTTTAGTTCAGAAATCATCTTTGTGGTATAGAAGGCTTATTTTGCTTGCTCAAAATCACCATTTACGTGCATGCGTGTCCATCACTGACATCCATTTGGTGTGCATATTCAATTATATGTCTTCAATATGATTTTCAGACCTTCGTTATATCTATATAGGTATAATTAAACCATAGTAATGTTATTGTAATCGTTTGTAAGTGAATAAGTAGTGAATTTTGGCAAAAAAAAAAAGTTCAGGAAATGAGATTCAGCGTGCAATCGATGGCATGGCACATCAAAATTCGTAAACACATTTTTCTCGATTTTAGCAGCTGTAGCTTGCATTACGGTTTTAAGAATGCATATACGATATTGTTTTGACAATAATTGTACGTGACAACTTTGAAACTTTACTAATTATGCATATCCAGACCCAATAATCGCGTTTTGGAGGTTTCCGATGTAGTGTTAGACGACTCCTAGCGTAGAAGGTGTGTTCTACTTGTACTACGACCATGGCGCCTTCACATATCATTTACGAAATACTTAATCTTGAAATATGCCGAAAAAATATTGGGAATAAATTGAAGTCCAGGTTTAGTAAATCAGGAACGCTTCTTTATTTTTGGCCCTGTTTTATTTTCTTAGTACATGGATGGGGTGTTAAAAACCCGCCAAATTTTCTATTGCCAAACACGGCTGTTTTCAGGTCGCTATTGCAAAAAGAAAAAGGGGTTTGCCCTTTGCGGATTCGAACCGCAGGTCTTGTCCTTAGGAGGGACACGTGTTAACCACTTCACTAAAGGGCACGGAAGTTTTTGTGTATCTATAAATTATATTGTATATATTGTATCTGAACCCAGCTTTATGTATATTCTTTTGTATGTATTCTATCTTAACCATAATGTGTTGATCCACGGGTACGATTCTCAATGTACGCATGCGAATGATAAAAACTTAGTTCGATGGGGTCGCGAGTATTCTATTTACATTTGTTTCTACCAACGCATATGCTGGTAACATAAATATCTCGATTTTCCTTTACAGGCGAGGTACTCAAGTACGATCTCATTAACCTAACATATCCCTCTCTTACGCCTGATAAACTATGGAACCGTACCTCGAACATTATGCATACATCATTTGGCTATTGACCTCCTCATGCAGAAGCCATAATCGTCTGTTGTGTTACATAGGGTTCAAAGTAAAAACAAATTATAGCCATATTTCATATTTAAAACCGCCTTGAACTTCGATTTTCCTGTGATATATATTTGAAAGGCCTTTAGTGGATCGTCATTCTAAGTTATACCATGGCTTCCTGAGCCAGTACCAGGCGGTTTGTGACTCTTTCAAAATCTCTTCGCAGTCCATATCAGCATCAGTTGAACTAATGATCGATAGCTAAAATTAGCGTCCTGCAACGGTCACTGTCGTCAATCTTATTTTACTTCGCCCTGGCTGCTGTCTTTGTGTGCAACCTAGTTGCCGATCTACCTCGCTATCAATCTTTGTTGTTGATCAGAAACGTGTTCGCAAGACCAAATCTAATTATACTGATAAAACCTTTCTGGCAATGATTAGGCTCGTATTCTATATGTTACGGCATGCGGCCAGATCTGCTGCAAAAAAATGGAATAACACCTTTATTGTAAGGTAACTTTTAACTGAAAGGTTATTCGAGATGTGTTGTATTACGCAAATTTATCTCATGCGCGTTAACCACCAATAGCACATGGCTCAGGAGTGATCATGTCACTCAGCCTAAAGGTCTGCGATACTCCATGTCATGGTGTATTTCACAATGTCAAACTGGTACACAAGACAAATCTCATCTACTGATGCCTTAAAAATTGATGCTTGTGATACTGCACTGTGATCTCATGTGCAATTTTACCACAGCGGATCCGCAGAACGTTAAATCCTTGAACATAAGAAAAATTGTGTTGTAAATCTCATGTCTAGGTGATCTCCTAAATACCCACTTGGCCAATGTAAGATTGCCAATGAGACATTGGTAATACGCAAATTAATCTCGTGCACGTTGATCTCCAATCGCACATGACTCAGATGTGTTAATGTCAATCAGCCTTAAGTTATGTGATGTTCCATGTACTGGTGTATTTCACAAAGTCAACCTGGCACACCAGACAAATCCCGTCCATTGACGTTTACATTCGGATGTGATAACTATCATCAGTCCATTTGTTGTATCAGACGAGATATGTGAGCACTGCTGCGATATTCCTATACACTCGTAGTGATCGCACCAGTCACACGCGAGAGCACCCGTAACTGATAGACAGTTAGCAGATATGGTGGCATCAGCTCAGTATGTCGCTCTGTATTGCATGTGTGAACCATTGGCATAGAATGAAGTATACTGTCCAACCCGAAACAACCGTTCAAGATTTTTTTTACTACGTATTACACACATGTACGCGAGATGAGATAGGTAAACATATACCACAAACTAGCATTCCTAATATCAGCGTCATAATCTGCTATTCTAGTCTCTCGTATAACATACATGCTTGTCGACATGCGACCTTTCTGCTTACTGTGCGTATCTTACACCATTGAAACATTAACGATAAATAGTTATTCTCGAAACACTTTCTGTTAGTTTGTAATTCTTTTGACGGTATTAAACAAACCAACAGATGTGTTGGTTTCCATTCGTCGATTGTATTTAGTTTAATACTATATAAGGTTCAATATATCGGTTTGATAGCTTTGACATAGGCGGTGATCCTCACATTGCTAGAAGATACACATATTTGCCTTATTTATTTTTTAAGAAAGCAATATTTTACCTTTTATTCCACCTTCCTTTAAGCTTGTGAATGTATCCATCTCGACCTTTGCTATATCTGGACAGACTTTAGTCATAAGTCTTTGTTGCTGAATTGTACAATCCAATACAGAGTTTTGCTTATTTGGATTGACTAACCTAGTAAATAAGAATATCAACCCTAATAACATATATATGGTCGAGTCTTCGTCCAAGCAGATTGCTTACAATTCATTTGGAATAGAACTGTACTTAAAACGCTCACACCACCTATCATAATAACTCTCACACTCTATCTTGAGTTGTCAATTCAGCTCTTTATGTCTGACTTAATCATATCCCGAGTTTGAGGCTTACATGATAGTCTAAGAATCTAAATATATCCTGTTAAGATAAAGCTTCGCGCGAAGGTACATTGGCAGAACTCAATTTCGCCGGTTAACCAACGAACATCATGAGATCGAAGGAACCATGCTATCTCATTGGACTCAGTGGTAAGACTTCGAATAACAGTTTTTCAACGCTCTCCCTCCGTACAGAGGAAGACGTTGTTCTTTTGTTAGTAATCAATCCTAAACTACAGAATCTAGTTACCTATGAGCCATGTGCCAATCTGAACATTGATCGGTGCAAACTGAATTTACAGATTCTGATATTATAAACTTGAACAAAACAAACCAATATAAATTAATAAACCCTCTCTGAGTGTATTCTGACCACAACACTGCCTACTAGTGTGCCAGCTTTAGCAATAAGGAAAGGAATACTTAGACCCGGACCGGTACCCAGGCATTTATCATCTGAGAGCTAAAGCAGTGTGCTGGCGTTTAACCTCAGAGAGCTAGAGGACCCGAAGTATACTTTTCGAGAGGACCGTCGTTCATAACAAATATATGTTCTAAGTACATGTAAAAGTACAAATCTGATCGCGGCGTCGTTTACGCGTGCGTGTCTGCGAGTCCTTGTGCTAGGCGACAATGTCGTTGGGATCGCTAAAGGCCTCGACTGTCTCCCACGTTGGGTCGCCTTCGCGCCATCGCACCAAATATTCCAGTTTGCCTGTCTCATCGTTGTGCGAAGTTTGATAATGTATCGGAACTCAACTCCTCCTTCGTCCCCCGATGTGTCGTCGAGTGGCGGGTCTGTAATACGGTGTACTAACCGGATGAGTTCGACACGGACTGGCTTGCTTTTTAAGTCTGATGGGGCTGACCCGTCTTTGTTCGCTATCTGATAGCGTTGTCCGATTCTAGTCTTAGTAGCATACGGACCAAAGAGTAGACATATTGCCTTCGTCGTTCTGCCTTCAGAGCGCACTATCACCACATCGCCTTCATCGAAGTGTACCAAGTCATGGCTATGGGGACGATCGAAGGTCTTCGTTAGCCTACCCGGATATTTCTTGGCAATATGGTGAAGCGTTGGTAAGATGGTATCCTTCATCTGATCCAATCGTTGAGCCCAAGTGTCACTGATCACTGGTTGTAATTAAGGTGTTTCATGGGTAAAGTCGGCGAACGGAACGTGTCTACGTTCAAAATACACACTAAAAGGTGCACTTTTGTGTCTGCGTGTAGCATCCAAGGGCCAGACTATCAAAAAGGCCAATCCTAAACTCAAACCCCAGGATTATCAAATACTGAGTTTTGGATCTAGGATCCAATATTTCTGATGATAGAGTGATCAGAAATATAGCGAGAATACCGGTAGATGATACCGTGACTCCCGCGTGTGAGAGAAACACTTAAGTAAATATTGAGTCTAGTGTAGAAATTACTAAACACAATAAAGACTCAATGCGAGTCCCTCAGCCTAGGACTTTTACCTAGCTGTAGGATTCGCACTTGAGAAGAGGTCTATTGTTTCCTTTGGTCGTATCCTTTCAGTACTCTCAAACTCTACATTTTTAACAATATTCTTACTACGGTAAGTCAAACAACAGGGATAATAACCTGTTGAGCTGGTAGAAACATTATATCAAAAACAAGAATAAGATAGCAACAGCTCGAGAATTATTATAGAGACTGAGTCACAACGGGAGGACGAGAAGATACTACTCTACAGTGGGAAGAGAGCTGTCTAACACAGGAAACAGCCGCGCACAAACTCAGAAGAAGCAACCAACTAAGAATACTTAGTGGAAAAGCAGAAGAGTAGAGAAGAAACAGGAACCTCTCGAGAACAAAACAAGTCTGACAAACCATGTACGCAGTAAGTGTTTTTAACCCTCAGGTGACTCCAAGGTAAGTTCACCTGAGAAATACACGTACAAAAATATCAGACCTGTCAAGTTGATAACTTTATCAATGTTGAAGAAGAAAAAAGACAATTTTAGAAAAGTGTCAAGGTGATAACTTCTTTTATTGTGGTAGGCCAAAACATAGTAGTACCTAAACAACGAACAAGGTGCATAATTAGCCCAACACAATGAGCCCAACAGGGTGCAATAAGTACTAAACAAAACAACGGGATTCACGCCACACAAAACACGATACACCCGAACTCGCACTGGGGCCATTCACAAGTTAGTCCTTATTTATAGACATTGAAATGTTAAATTTAATAACATCACCCAGAAGTGAAATCTCCTATAGAAGCTCAAGGATCTTCGTAAGAAGATTTAGTAAGTCGTTTTCTAAGAACAGTTACATAAGCCTTCCACGCCAACAGAAGCTGGCAAATGAACAACATAGGCCATACAATTAAATGAAAGTAAACGAAACATGAGAATACTCGATAACATTGAGTGAATTAGACGTACAACTTCAAATTAGGCATAGAATGGCACAAAATCCAAACAAAATACATAGTCCGTAGAACTCAAACTAGTAATGCAAACCGCGGAAGTTACTGAACGCACGAGTACACACAAGATCACTGAGGGAAACAACCACAGAGGCAATCGGGCTAGAAATCAGTAAAGAAGAATTGAGGCACAAACATTCAACTCAACGTTCCATTAACAAGTCAATAAGATTATCACATCCACACCCATTACACAAACAAATCGCTATAACTCAACAAAATAAGAACCCTAGGCAAAACGGATCCTCAACAAAGAGAAATCAGACAAGTAACTCACAATCTCGAATGAAATCAGACAAGAGTTCTATAGCCACCTTCAATATAGTTGCATCTATCAATATATTAACTTAATGGGAATACAGAAGACAACACATAGGGATATTGAGCTCCACAGTACGCCCACGATAAGACTTGTAAGCGTGCAATGTAGTAGACTTTTTAAATAAAGTGCAAATGTATGTAAAGTATGGTGCATGCGAATAAAACTTATTTATGATCTCACCCTCAGTTATATACTGATGGTGTTTGTACTAGTGTTCAACCACTTGGGTTGGCCAGGGTAAAAACTCATATGATCAGTATGAGAAACCTTATGCAGAACACTTTAGCACTCGAATATATTTCCCAGAAATAAATATATCATATTCTCTGTTACAGCACTCAGTCTCGGACATCGGCTCTCGGCTAGCCGGTGGCCCGTATTCTATAAATAGAATAATCTGAGAAGAAGTATCAAAATACTCTTACGTTCTCTCGGGCTGACCCACCAATACTTTTATTAATTTGAGAACAAGTTCTAAATTGCTCTCGGGCTGACGACGTAAAACGTTATTAACGTATATAGAAATACGTCTTCTACTGTAGTCTCTCAAGACTTGTGTAATAAATCGCTACTGGGATCCAAAATACATGGACATTGGAATAGATAGGACCTCTCATTGAGAACCATTTACCAGAGATCTTATAAACAAGACACATTGTGAAATGCTTTACATCGTGATCGAAACAAGAAAAACACCATCTCTTTAAATCGGAACAATACATTCTACACAAACGTATATGCGAACATCAACCCGTGTACAAGAATACTTGACACAATAATAAATACGTACATTTAACTAATGCACAAGAGTACTTGAAGCACAATAATAAGAACTTCACGTGCACATACAGTCACGCACACCTCTACCTAAACCAAGGGAGTTGGATGACATAACCGACACCAAGAAAGACTCCAGGTGCACACACAGACAAGAAGTATCTATCTCACTAAGTCAAAAACAGTTAATGTAACGTAGCTCACAATAAACAGAACTTAAAGTGCATACAATACCATAACCCCCACACAACTACCTAAATCAAGGAAGTTCGGTACACCCACAAACCAAAACGATACACAAGTATCACAATAAGGTGACATATACACCACAAGGGGACAAATAAGATACATATACACAAGGAGTTCGGTACAGTGACAAAAGTCACTACCACATTGTCACACATTTTTACAAATTAAAGTTTTATAAATTAAAATAATAAAAACCATAAACCAAAAAGTCTCACATACAACAAACTGAGTGCACACGAGAAGCCAGGTTTATTTCAAATACACAAATAAACCTAGATAAACCCAGGTTTATCCACTTAAACAAAAAACTCACAATATAAACCCAGGTATTGCAAAGAACGCTGAGTTGAGCAGACCAGAGACAAGCTACTACACACGTCTTCACTACGTGACACTACAAGGAAGCACAAACAAAGGTAATCAATCGAATTTACTAAAACTGACGTAGGCACATAAGAGCCACTTGTACTCAGTAGTATACACAGTCTGGCATAACAACAAATGTTACACACACAGCACTGTCAATGACTTCTGCTCCATATCAGAGGACACGTGTAGCACGACGAAGCCTACGCACACAAGTGATCTCAAGCAGAACACAGACCAGAGGCAATACGAGTCGTACGACCAGGACACGTCCAGAAACAGCAACCACAATGCCAGTTTCGCAAGCATCGTCACGCACCTCTACCCCACACAATGGGGATAGAGCGATGCACATGGACGATGAGTCCACACCAGCACGAGCTCCAATGGATCCAGCAATGAGTAAGTACAACATAGTCTTGGACAAGATCATCTATGAGAGCAACTACTACATTATAGACATACTAGTAGACAAGTTGTATTGACATTAGAGCGTTTCACAAATTGCGCAAAGCAGTTCATGAACAACAACCAAAGCGATTAGTTCCAGTAATAGACGAGTGAGTTCCCTAAGTGGCCAGCAGACAAATATGTCAGTATGGCTGATTGTCGTGATACAATTGAGTTTGTATCTGTAGCCAAAGACTTGTTTGCGGGCACAAACATGCCATTGATACAGTACCTCTCACTAGTACAAGAGCTGCTCTGACAGACAGATGCAACCGAAGTTTCGCGCACTGCACTCAACAATATACGTAGTACCAAAAAGCTTTGGCAAGACTTCACTGATGTGGAGGACTACAACATATTAATCATTGACAATCTACGTCGCATTCCAGTAGACTATCTACTAGAGAAACGGCTCAGCGACTTCTATGACACTCGTATAATTGTCGAAGTACGGGCAGCACGGTTGCGTCGCACAATGTTTGAGTTGGAGAAGCGCTACAAGGGCACGGAGAGAGAGGCTATCAATTGGCAACTCCTCAAAGCATCACGTTACCAAGTATTAGTCATGTATGGTTTACAAGCAGAAACAGACAAAATGATCAAGGCCCAGACAAAACCAGACGGTAGTAGTGGACATTTATCTGACATCTCAGAGAAAGTATTTCAAGATCTCACCGAAGACATGATCAGACAGGCAACCAAAACACAAGCCAAATCGCAAGCGTGAAGCCAAACGAGCGAAAAACACACATGCTCATGAACCGCGAGCTACTCGCCCAAGACTGGACATCCCTATAGGGGGTCCACCCAGAGGGGGGGGGGGCACCAAGAGGTGGAGGTCCACCAAGGGGTGGAGGTCCACCAGGAGGGCAAGGCAGAGGTCGTCCCGGAGGACAGGCCACTGACACTCCAGCACCACGAGGACCACGACCCTGCCCACACTGTGGGATAAACCCCTCACCACATGCGTTCAGCAAGTGCCCCAACAAAGCGGCAAACAACCGTCGAAAGGCAGAAGCACGTGAAGCGCAACAGAACCAAACCGTCCATGTTGACCAGTTAGCCATTACCAATGGCAATAAGGTGCAAGAGATGGATGAAGATCTATGAAAGGCTTGATGGTCGGAGGCTAACATGATAAACATAGTAGACATTGTGAATGCACACACTGATGAAGAAACGTTGTTAATAAATGCGAATGATATTGATTACACACCCATTTCTTTACTTCCGAATCCATGCGACCAAAGATTGCACATAGACATACAAATCAATGGCACCACATACAATGCACTAGTGGATTCAGGGGCACAACGCTCTTGTATGGACCGAAGTGTAGTGACTGAACTATACCTATCTGTAAAGGCACAACCCGGATACATTCAACTCGCACAATCAGATGCAAGAGTACAACGCACAGGCTTCACAGAAGTATGTGATATAAATTACGGAGGCAGAAAAACCTCAAACTGTTTCGAGGTACTTGACCTCTCAGACAAGAAATCACGGAAGGGACATTCTACCGTTCTTGGGCATATACTTAGCAGGGATAATCAATCCACTAATACCAACAGATGCCAAATGCGAATCACTTCTTACACCACATGAAGACCCTGAACATGAACAGGAAGGATTCAGATATTCACTCTCAGACTTGTTAGAACAAAATGGGCAAATCCCACCCACGAGATATCAAGTCAAGGGGTTAAAGCAAAAAACAGTGAACTTTGTTTCACACAAACACATACCACAAACAGATGAAAGCGTTCAGAAATGGGTCAAAGATGGACACATATACAAAAGAACAACATCCACACAGGTGAACCTGTCACTACTGTCCACAGGAGAATACAGACAGGTCTGATAAAAAAGATCCGCACATGTTTAGATTTACGAGAAGGAAACTATCAACACGAACAAGACAAATTCGTTTTACCAAAGATAAAAAGAAGTACTCCACAATCTACAAGGTAGGTGCACAATTCTTCTCCAAACTGGACTTAACAGGATGCTTCCACCACTTCAAAGTACATTGAAAATAGCCAACACTTCTTCACATTTTCATGGATAGGGGCGCAATACTCATTCAAGTCAACTCCATTTGGACTGCACTCGCTAACAGCACAATTCCAAAGAGTGATGGTCAACCTCCTCATTGACATTAAAGGAGTACAAGTATATGTAGACGACATAGTCATCGCTAGTATGACAGAAGAAAAACACAGACACGCAGTACTCGAAGTCATCAAAAGACTTAATGCCGCCAACTTCAAGCTAAATCACAACAAGTGTGCGTTTGCAGTCAAGACAGTCAATATATTAGGCGTCAAAGTGACTACTCAAGGGCTCAAAACAGACCCAGAGAAACATAAACGCATGATTGACTGACCCTTACCAAGAACCAAACGTGACTTACATAGAGCAGTCGGTCTAACAAATTACATGCGAGACCACATACATCAGTTTGAACACATAACAAAACACTTCCGCAATCTCATGAAAGGCAAAATGAATCAAAATATAGCCAATCTTTGGACACCAGAACTTACCAAGAAATGGGAAGAACTCAAAGATGCTATTGGATGCTCAGCAACTTTGGCGTACCCAGTAGATGGAGTTCCATTTCAGATCATGAATGATGCAAGTGATTATGGCATAGGAGGATGTCTGTTCCAAATTGTAGATGGAGTCAGAAGAGATATACTTTATTTCTCAAAAGGTCTCAACCCTGCACAACAAAAATATGAGACAAATACTAAAGAGTTGTTAGTGCTTGTATACAGTCTAGAACATTTCTCAGAATACATCAAAGGCGGCGATATAACAACAAAGCGTTATGCCACATGAACAAGCAGCAAACTCTGCATCCTATGCTCGCAAAATGGATAGCAAAAACATTCCATCACCACTTCACGATTATACACATGCCAGGCAAAGGGAATGAAGTTGCTGACAGATTGTCAAGACTACACGAAGACACATTCAACATCAAAACATCGAATGTGTTGAAAGAAGCCAATGAGCACATACACAATGGTCAGGAATACACCGACTTAGAAACATACTTGCCCATCTTAGTGTCTGCCATTGACTGGAAACTACATCCGCGATAGAAGGCCTGTTTGATAAATTCACCATTGGTTTATTTGAAGCCGCACACAATGCTCAAACCGCGAAATTCTACACCAAAGAATAAACGCGCTGCTACAGAAGTGGGCAGATGAAATAAACGCATGGGCAAATCCTCCCTGGGAACTAATACCAGACGTGTTAGGCAAAGTCATAGAGGAAGCCACAAGCATTACAATATGCGCTCCGTACTACCCAACCGCAACATGGTTCCCCAAATTCCTGTCATTACTGGAACAAGATCCAATGATAGTTGAAAACACAAACAACACGTTCTTAAAGAACGGCACAATTGCCTGTGGTAAAACACCATGGGAGGTCACATTAGTTGTCAAAATAGGCACAAAGTCCCCATACTTTGACCAAAAACTATCGCATCCTGCAGTGAACATTGCACCCATACACATCGCGGATGAAACCGCAGAGCTAGACACAGACACATATGAAGACAGAGCCACACTCATAGCTCAATACCACACAGTGGGTCACTACACTGTCGAAGAAACAGTGAACAAACTCATACTCGACGGCCACACATGGTTTAGACAAAAGGAACATGTCAACCAATATATTGAGGGATGTGTACCATGTCTCAAGAACAAATTCACAAGAAGGGATTCCACCCTTTACAATCAATAACCGCTGCCTTCCCGGGCGACAGGATACAAGTGGATACCATAGGTCCCTTGATAGACTCGAATAGGGGCAACACGTACGTTCTGGTATGGTTAGATGTATATTCATCATACGCCATACTCAGACCAATGATGGACAAATCGACAGCCGCTGTTGCCCGAACACTAGTTCCAATCATGTGTGAACATGGATTTCCACAAGTCGTACAGACGGATCAGGGCACAGAATACGTGAATGACATACTCTCAAAAATCATTGAGCAGGCACCGTCACAACACTTAGTGTTCAGACCGTATCAACCCAAAGTAATGGAAGCAAATGAGCGCTCGCACAGAGACCTCATCCCTTTACTATGGAAATTTGTTGAACAAAATCCAGGCAACTGGTGCTCACGCCTCCCATTTGTCCAAATGGGCCACAACCTACGTTCCTCACGCAGACACAAATCACCAAGGTTCAATGTGTATTATGGGCGACGATAAAACCAACTCACAAATCATGACACAACGGTCAGTGCACCAGGTACAACTATACCATGGGAAACACGACTACAGAATCTGGAGGAGTCGATAAGACCACAACTAGATGCCAATGTGGCACAATACCAAGAAAAAAATGCGCGCAGCATTTGATCGCAAAGATCAAGAGAAGTATGTACACTTGCAAGCAAGGGACATTGTGATGGTTCGTTACTTAGGTGAAATGAATAAAATGACAGCACCATATGGAGGCCCATACAAGATAGCAAGCAAAGAGGGCAACGGATATTTCGTCCGTAACCTTAAGTGGGTACCAAAAACCAAGATATAGATAAGTCTATATCATCAATGCTTCTGCTCCTCAGACATCTCTTGAGGAGCCTATGACTCAAGGGGAACTCTCTCTCTCACGAGTTCTTACTCGGGGGAAGTTCAAACTTCTTCGAATACGTCAGATGCTGATACACTTAAGTGGATCAAGCAATATTATCACTTGACGCATTCAGCAGAGATGCGATGATTCCAGAAGCAAAGCGTAGAGGTCTGATCAATCTTAATCTGCGTAAACTCTGCGAGTAAGAATACTCTAAGTGTGTTGATTGTGAAAAGACACAAATCAAGCGCTGTGGTTGGGGCCCACTTAAGTCGGTGCTTGAAGATGAACCTATGCGCATGGTCATCATTGATTTGGTTGTAAGGGATATAGTTGGACGACATGATGAGAAGTATGTATTTCATATGTTTGATGTACCCTCCAGGTATAACTTATTTAATCCTGTCAGGAATAAACTATTTGAAACAATGGCGGAATTATGCTTACGCATCTTTGCCGATCACGGCTACCCATTATTCTTATGTCATGATAATGGCGACGAGTTTATAGGCGTATTAATGATGGCTTTTAAACTCGTATCTGGCATATGTGGAAAACGGGGAGTTCCCTATAAGCCACAAACGCAAGGTGCCAATGAAGTACGTCATAGGAAACTTAAGTTTCTATTAAGGACTGCACTATAAGACGATGCTAGAGATTGGCCCTATCGCTTGACATGGGTACAAGATCAGATGAACGAAACACCTGATCCTGTCACCGGCATAACCCCGTCACACTATTTCCGTGGTAGAAAAAGTATGTTACAACCCCTTGTAGAAGGGGTAGCTGGAAAGGTACAGTCACATAAGCGGCTGGAAAGATTAAATAGAGTACATAAGGTTTTATACCCTGTACTTAAAGAAAAGCGAATCACTGTAATTTTAAAAGCGCAAGGTTGCTGGTCTCATATGAAGATACAAGTTTACTTCAAAAAATGTGATTATATTAACAAAACCCAGAGAAATTCGTACACGGGTAAATTTTATTCTTACTATATAGGTTCTTATACGATCTCTGTTTATGACTTCATGACGAAAAGTCTGATACCTACAAGATTATTAATGTAGATGGTACAAGCGCCTTAATGTGGGCTTATCTCGTATACCGAGGGACCAAATAATACTCTGTTGAACATGTGATGATAATACACCCCCTGAACAACATGAGTTCAAGAAGATATAGGTATAGAATCTTTTAACGGAATTACTTATTATAAATCATAGTTTCACGACAATGAGGTTTATAACCTTACGTCTTCAGACTTTGGAAACCCTGATTACTTAAAAAATATCAATAAGAAATGGCGTAGGCGCTTACATAAAAACCAGGAAGATATAGACAAGCTCTTTCCTCAAGCAGATAAGATTGTTACGCACTTTTATGCTGGTCTTGAGTTCTGGTCTTCTCTTTATATAGATAAACTAAAAATCTATGTCACGAAAGCGTGTACACCAAAAAACGGTTGGAACTGGGAATACCAAGCGAACAAGGGTAGACTCACACACGTGAGGAATATTTACATATTAGGATATTCTAGAATATTATAAGTATTTATATACCTTGCTACCTTAGGTTTTACACCGCATATGCTTCCTTTCTCGATATTTCTCCACGATGGTACCTAGGTAGTACTATATTCGATAGCTTAGAGCTGGCGGGGGGCTATGATATCATAGCAGGTCCTAGATGTATTCAAGATAATACTATCTAATAAATCTAGCATTGTCTTATGTAAAGGGTTTTACTATGTAATATTACTAATACATATATTATATATAACTTATGTTATATATAATATAATACCTTTTAAAGGGTAAATAGTTTTCCTTTATAGATGACTCACAGTATAAAGGATGAAATTATTTATGTTTATTCTTTTAAAAGATAAACAAAGGTTTTTATAAACTAACAATTGATAAACTTAGTTTATACAAACTAAAAGATTTAATTATTAATAACACCAACCTCAGGCCGACCCCTAGGGCATTACCACAACAACCTGGGGACGAAATGACAATTTTTATTTTTATTTTTATTTTTCTTAAGTGGCCATTTAAATTCAATTCTAACGATTTCAATCGTCCATTTAACTGAAAGAATTGAAACTTTATTAAATTTTCAGAAATCCTTAATAAAATATCGATGAAGGCTGGGACTTGGCGGCCTATAAAGGCCAGGTGCCCCCTGACTAAGGCCTCAGTCTTTAGCTAGTTACTTTAAAGTACCTAGCTATTAACAGCTGGACTTGAAAGTTAGCTTAATTTTTTAGTCTACTGCGCCTTTATTTAATTAGTCAATTTACTATAGCTATTACAGTCCATATCGGTTTATATTTCTTGTTATCGACCCATTGGAACAATGCTCCGCCTATAACGTATTCACTAGCATCGGTCGACTAGTTCAATGGCACCCTTTCTATCGAGAATTACACCGCCATTGCATTCACCACCGCATCCCTCATCGCCTGCCACGCTTCTATATGTCGTTATTCCCAACGATCACTGATCAACTCGGTTGGTCTTAGACGCAGCGGCGCCAAAATGTAGGCAAAGTTAGGTAGGTATTCGTGGAGGTATTTCGCTAAGCCTAGAGCCGATGCTATGTCCTTGTATCGTTGCGGGGCTGGCCAATCTAGCAGTTTTGCTTAATTCTTATAGTCCACATCGACGCCTTGCGCCAACACCTTGCCCAGTATTATTACTTCCGCAATTGCAAAGTGGACTTGGCTGGATTCAGTTTAAAACTATGGTATGTGGGACGCTTGATGACCTCCTTTATTGTGCTGATATGTTCGTCGCGATGTAGTGATGTGATGGTAGTCCGTCCAGGATTGTTCCTAATGTACGCTGGAACTGCTGTGTCAACACATACAGGCCAAATGGTACCGATGTGAACGAATACTGGTGCCGTTCATGTGTGAAACTGAACAAGTACCTGTGAATCCGGATATATCGGCCGCCGAGATGTCCAGTGTTGTGTAGTACCTCTTTCTCTTGAGCGGAATGAGTCTGTTAACTTTCGGAAATAAGAATTGGTCACCTGGGATGAGTACATTCACCGCGCGCATGTCTAAACACACCCTCACCCTCTTGACGTTGCCTTCACTGTCAAACGTGAGTACAGTGAGCAGTGGTAGATAGACTGATGTTGGAGTCGATTAATGAATATGTCCTCCAATCACTTCTGTACTTGTTCGTCGACGTAAGGTAGCCATCGGTCCAATACGCAATTACGTGTGGATCTGCGCATGCTCATGGCTTGTTCACGCGTAGTGTCCGGTACCGTTACTTCACTCCTCTCGAGGCGACATTGTGCGTTGTCTGCAATCGCTGCGTTCGCCTCTAACGCCGATGTCAACCGTTGTCGAGTGTCAGCTGGTTCCGTTGTATTTGGTGACTGACGACGTTGTATAGGTTTCAGTAGTTTATCAAGCTCCACGGGGTTGATATATGCGAGAAGTGATTTGATACCCCCTATGTATAACCTCAGACCCTTCATCATGTCCCGTCTTAAGATAATGTCCATCAGTGTAGGCAGGTTCATTATTTCGAGCGAACCATTGAGAATCTTCGTGCCGTACCGTATATGTAATACTTCCGTCATCCCCAGTCGCGGAGTTTGCACCGCCTTGTCAGCTATACAGATCAACGAACCAGGTGGTGCTGGAGTAATAGAACGGATATATA
>NW_014040524.1:194273-202360 GCF_001186125.1 Sphaeroforma arctica JP610
ATATATATATAACACCACCACTAACATTGAAGTATACGCTGTATGTTGGTCTGTGCTTGATTCTGAATTTGATTCACCACATAAACACCCAAATAGCTTACCTGATTTCGTAGTAGATCTTGTGACTAGAATTTTATGAACTTTAAATACCTTATGTCCCGTGATTCCGGTTGCTCCCGTAGTAGTAATGATAGCTGGATACCTTTATTATCCGAGATATATTACAACCTATCCGCTACCGATTTGAACAATACTATTTCTTATTTTTTTTCAAACAGTTCTTTGAAGCGACTCAAAAGCATCTAACGCATCTAAAATATCGTGTCTGTCGTATATTCTCCTTCGACAATCTAGGTGCTGCTGCACGGCTTCACCTCTGGTATATATAACCTCTCGCACAAACATCACCTTCTAGATCTACAGGTACCTATTATACCCTTCCTGCCTGCTAAGGATGTAATACCAATTATCATTGTATACTAGTTATCCTTAGCGTTCTACCTCTCATAATAAACCGTTATCGCACACGATGGTGAATCCTGACTATTAATTGCTCACCCATGTCCCTATCAGTCTTCATACCTTTTTGTGTGTATTATAACAGCTCTCTGGGTACTTCTCTATCAGCGCCGGACCACTTCAAGTAACTCTGCCCCCCTCACTATTCGTTCAATTTCATCTAAAGGACCACACCATATGTTAATGTCCGTCATCATCAGGTATTATAGCTAATTCTATGTTCGTGAGCTAGGCTTGGTACTCGGTTTTTGTTTATCAAACACATAAAACAAATAAACAAGAATTTTCATTTTACCACGTATACACAATCAAAAACAATAGTATTGCCTTATGTGTGGTACCGCCGATTACTTATCTCCTTCTTCCGGGCATTCCTCTGGGTTCTCTTGCTCGGGTACTTCTTCATCGTATATTGGCGGCAATATTACTGGGGTATATTGTATCGTCAACGAGGTTCTAGCTGGTTGCTGCTCTTGATGTGACTCCCCAGCTTCCCAAGAAGTATCATCACTGAATATCAATTGTTTACGTTGTCTTCCCCTAGGCATTCGCGCCGAAACATCCCTCGCAATTCGTTATTGATGGGTCCCTCTCCCGATGACGTGGTCTACTGTGCTATTTATTTGTAAGTAAGTGTCTCAATCGCTATTACTGTCTGACATCAGCGGTGGCATCGAATCGCCTGTGTCACTACTAGCGTAACCACTATCCGTATGATCCAAATCACTATTCTGTTACCTCCTCATTTTCTTCCTGATTCATTGATGCTTTCCTCTATACTACTTTTGTTATATGAGGAAACATTCTATTACCAGCTAAGCTACACTATAGTTGTTCGTTGGATTGATTATTAAAAAAACAATTTCATTAGTATGTTAAAAATATAGTACGACGTCGAATAACAGTATCTCAACGTCCTCCTTTCATACAGAGGGAGACGATTGTTAATGGCACAATCTAATATGAGTCATGTGCTGATCTGAACACTGATCGGTACAATCCAAGTTTACAGTTGTTGCGTCCAGCGTCTTTAAAAGCATCAACTGTCGTATTTTTGCCTTCACGTGACAGCGCATGGTATTTGAGCATGGGATCACGCCTCTCATCTCGATCAGACAGGCTTCTCGCCTGAAAAAAAAAAACGTTCAATATCTGACGTTTCTGCTGCTTCTTCCCTTCAGATTTCCTTTAGTTTGTTTTGAATTCAAACAAAGAGGAAGCTTGTAATCACCATTGTTATTTTATATTCGGACAATGACTGTAGCTTCCCACAGTGTATGCCCCACATGTTCATTACCATACCTTAAAAGGTATTCCGGGTTCTAGGCAATATCATATGGTCAGCACTTATCATACCTTCAAGTTCTTTCATTCGTTTAATTTCTTTCGAAGAGGGCAGTAAAACAAAGGGTTATTTCAAATCTATCCTCTTTACACGACTTAATATCTTAGTTGCTAAACAAAGGAGGATTTCTCCAACGATTTTCTTATGTCTAATCAATAGAGAAGGCATCAATTGGTCATTTTTTGTGCAGTATATGCTAATTTGATGGTTAAAGTGATTAACAAACAAGCCTGTTGTACGCTTGCCGAGAATAGGTCCCGATAGCTGGAACTACATCGGAATTGTCACCCACTCAACTATGCTGACTCAATGTTCCGGTAACCATCCTAATTATTTTCTTTGGGCGTCCGTAAGTATTTTAGATACCATATTGGCAAAGCAAGTTTTTTTCATCGGAGATATGATAGCGTGAAATCATACTGTTTAATAGTTTCTTATCAGTAGGGTCATCGTGTGTATATACATTAAGGCTCTATAGTCCTTTCTTATTACAATGTGTGCTCCATCAGAGCTTGAATTATTATGAACGACTTTTTTTTGCTTGTTGAATAGTGGATCTGGTGCTTACTCAAAAGTGAAGGAACGGATATATGACTTTTTCTCGTCTATTCTCGAATATTTCGCTCCTTCTATTGCATAGTCGGACACGCCAGTTTCCAATAAGAAAGATGCTACTCCTTTTGGATATGTCACAGCAAGAGCCTCAGCTGTTACTCTCTTTAGCGTTTTCAAGTTTCTTGTACCATTTTTCATTCCACATTTAAATTCTTTTGGGTAGAAAGCTTGCTGAAAGGTTCTGAGTATTTCGCAAGGTGCGGAATTTCCTTTCGCATGAAATTTGGCATTTCAAGCAAGTATTTTATATTTTTACTCGCTTGCGACGTTGGGAACTGCATCAGTCGTTTAATTCGCTCTGGGTCAGCTCTTCTTCTTTTAGCATCTACTACGTGTCCTAAAAAATGCACTTCCGTCAATCCAAGTTTCGACTTCGATAGATTGGGCTTAGGTTTTTCATCAACCTACACAGACTTTCAAGGTTGCTTAATGCTTCCAGTAAGATCATCTATTTTCCACGTCTGCGAACAAATGAGACACAATCATTTGAAAACAGGATACAAGCATGTGAAGGCCAAATGGTGAATATTACATAGTTTTGGTGAGATTCAGTAATCTAAAATTGATATTATCCTTGTTTCAAATGTAAAAGGTAAAGCATCTTTTCTCCTAAATTTTCCTTTAACGTAGTATTTGGCAGTAAAAATATTTTGTTTGCGTAAATGCATTCAATGGTCTAATATCCAAACACACAAGCTCGTCCTAAAGAGTTCTTAGTTGTTCTAAAGCTAACAACGCCACAATGACTGGAGTGTTTTTATGATTTAAGTCTAATATTGATTTAAAAGTTTATCCATACTTAGATAGATTTTACCTCTGTTAAATCAGTATACTCGGTAATGTTGGTTTTCTCATTTAACTTTAGAAGGTAAATAAATATATCAATGAGCTCTTGATTAGGCTCAACTTGTCGAGGCTTGTTTATCTCATCAATATATTCTTCGATATTAATATCGATATCCTCACATGAGTCAGCAGGCCCGTTAAGGTCATTCCAACTTAATTAAATCATCTAATATCATTTAGTATCTTCACTACATATAGATTCATATATGCATCTCGACCATCGATAAGTTCAATTTGAACATCTGTAAGCCGCAAAAGCTAAATATAGAATACAACAAACTTCCACCCTTGAAATCGTTAGTAAGTTCATCGGTCACTTCTATGGAAACCAAAAGGAGGGATCTATGCTACTGTGTTCGATATATATAGCGCTGCGCTGAATATGGCATTCTTGTTGACATGCTGGATTGAGCTGTAAAAATAGAGTGATATCACTTTATCAATTTTACACTGCCGGTGCAGGAACTTGAGCGTAGTTTGGTACTCACGAGGCTAGGGCGCCTTACACACGTGGAAAATACCCTAGACTTTGGGTTGTTCAACCACGTTAATTTTTATACAAAATAATCATTGCGATTGTTTTAGTTCAAGTTTTATACATTGATGTTTATTAATTAAAGAATTTTCTGCCCCGGTAATGGCTCACGCAGTGAAATTTATTTGTTTATTTATAAAGGTATCGATACATGGTCAATTATTCATCTTAACATCACTATTGTCTTCTTTGGGAGTAATAATGCTCACTGTTAGCGTGCTATGTGGGGTTAATACGTCTACTTCTGTAGTCTCTCACTCACTAAAAGACTGCCCGGGGCCGTACTATAATTTTGCCTCCGCCTTAGAGCATCCTGGCTTGTGACTTTTATAATATGAACACAATGAAAGCATGGCGGGTTTTTTTGGTGCTTCGAGAATCGCGATATCTCCATTGCACAAATCGTCTTCTCGGCCTTAACCCTAGCAGTTTAGCAGCTTCGGCCTGTCGCTTCTTCTTGGCAGCAGCTGCTTCAACAATTCTCGCTGCTTCATTTCGAGAGAAATTGGTATTTTTTTTTGTTCTTTGACGGAGAGGCATGGGCGGCGGACAGGATAGCTCCCTTCCGTTTAAGCTTTATTCGGTTTTCCTCTACAAGCATCGCCTGAATATTTCGCAAAGCGATACGGAAATTTCTATTGGAACATCTTTTGAGGAAGAGTAGATTTTAGCATCGAGGAGATACTTCAGAAATTGAGCAATCTTCTCTGAATACTGTATCAAAGATTCTGAAAGAAGTACTTCTTTGAAGTTAGACCCGGTTCTATGGCCTCACAACTGGCAATGATTTCGTTGGCTGATTGATTTTTATATAGTTCTGCTTATCAATTCGTTGCCGAAGGTACTCAGTAGCTCGAAGATCGTCTAGTCTTGTAGAGAAGAGTGTATTCACTACTTCTCCTTTGTTTACTTGGCACCTTTAGTCTATTGTCGTCGTTTGACTTCAGCACTATCTTATCCTGCGAACGCGATGCTTCAGTATGAGAAATTAAGTCCCGTCATGGCTGTGAATTCCAGAAGAATTTTCACTTTGGAATACTACTTACCGTACCCAACGAGTTCTTCAGCAGTTTGTTTGCTTTTGTGACTGTGCTCCAACGCTTCATGTCAGCAAAATCTGTCGAATTTATTTTGATCATTAATCGCTTTACCCACATTACCTTCTTTACATGTTAGGCGACCTGTTAAGCAAGCCCGAATGGCTTCAGCAATAGCCTTCTGTTCGCTATCTTCCTCATCTCTTTGATCATCATGATCATGATGTTGGCCAGACGAACTTTTGTGAACTGGATGGATATGGCTTCTATGAAGGGAGAGCGCAGAGAAGTAGACAGGACAATCTGTGTACATTTCAAATGAGTATCAATGGGCAAGCGATTTGTAACCTTAAATACAAAAGCAGTAGATCAGAAAATGTAAAAACGGATTTGCGAAATGTCTATTTTTATTATGCAGTATGCCATTCCGAATTTTACCTTATAATTTCAAAGGTGAGAGTCGATACTCCTGGGGAAAAAAATGTAGACGTTGAATAAGCCACAGAATCATAGAAATTGGAGAACGATAAATATTTTCAAGCTCCAGGTTATCCAGATGCTACTGATTAGTGAGTGGCTCACATTTCACTCTCAAAAACGCATACACATGATTCTCCTCCCTGAGAAGATCTTATATAACAAGCCTTTGGATTTGAAGGACGGAGCAGACATTTTACCTCGTGGATCTTTAAAATGGTATCAATGCACTGTGTCTCTAGCTATATACAGCAAAAAACAAAAAAAATGCTTGTCGGATCTTTATCTATCGTATGCATCTTTATATATTCTTGTATATGAGTATATTCGTACATCTTTATATGCCTTTGTATATTCATACATCATCTATTATTTTTATATACCTTTATATATATATACGTCATCGACTATATGTCTGTAGGCCGTGCCTATACGTCACTGTCATAGTAATATAGCTATAGTATTATCTTCAGATATTCGATCGTTGAAAGGATTAACACACATGCACCAAGCACATGTCGTCATACACGACACGCATATAATAAGCCGCATAGAAAATTCAACGACATGCTCATATAATGACCCTTTATTTTGAGATAGATACGACACGAAGCAAACGAGCAATATGTGTCAGTATTTTGGGATGATACTGCCGGCTGCTCAGATTATGCACACATGATCAAAGCGAGTTCTGCTGCACATGATTAACAACTAAAGTTGCTGCGCTACTACCATGTGCAATACTACTGCAATCGATGTTCTTTCATATCCAGTTGTGGCCAGTTACGCAACCGATGTACAGGTGTGCGTGTATATTTTATGTACGCGTAAGAGGAGCAGTTTTGTTCTTATTCCGGCTTGTTGCCTGTGGTCGCATAGAAAACGATAGTACACATCCGCCCTGCGACTGATTCTTTTTTAATTTTTATTCGCGACTAAGCTTTCAGTTCAAACCAGAGATTAAAGTGCGGGACACTCAAAAGACACTAGAAACGTCTCATGATGATACACAGATCACGCATGAGCGCCCTCAGAATCTTCGGTTGCTTCTGAGCCAGGTCACTAGTATCCCTCCTCTTTGCTTACAACGTTCTGTAGCGCATCTACCCCCCCGTTGACATAGCGGTTTAGTTCGGCCATGAACACGTGCATGGTGAGCTCCCAGTAGTCGTCTGTCCTGTCCACACAGTGGCACGTGAGCAACGCCTGCAGTACCAGTTGATGGATAAGATAAGAGTGAGGATGAATAAGGGAGCAAGTATCGTAAAAGGTATTCAGTGTAATTATGGTGCTCGTTTATAGCCCCAGCCTCTTCAATTTTAAATAGGGTAAGTCAGACTACAGACAACATTTTGGACTAGGATGTAATAGATGCGAAAGAACACAGCGCAAGCTTGCCATGAGTAATAGAAACAAAGGATCAGCACCTCGAAGTATAATTGTCGGAGAGATGAGCCTGTAGTAGCTGTAGAGCGTGAGCTAACAGGTGTAAGGAGAGCATTCACTGTTCACGACATTGCACTGTAATGAATAACAACTCACGAGATACTCGCCCGTTTACTTAATGATATGTCGGACCTCAAGTAGACCAGATAAGCCTATCAAGATATCATCGGAGATATCAATACACAGTGAATCAAGCGAGAATAAATTAAATGAACAACACAGCCAATATATGTACTGGATTGGAACAATAAGCAACACCACACATGGCCGTAGATGAATGGCCTAGAAATTTGCGTAGATAGAAAACCCTAGACATCTGCGCAGGTAGAAAGCCCTAGAAAGCGGCGTAGGTAGAATACCTTGTCCTCGCCAAGTTGATACAGGGGTGAGCTATCGGGCAGGGGCTCCTTCTCAAACACATCCAGTGCAATACCTGTGGCAAAAATATACAGTCAGGCCAGGGAATAAGGGCCAAGCACTCACTCGCTCATACGCTTCAGGTTTATGCAGTGAGTAACGGTGACGTAGGCGTACATATCCACTGCAGAATTAGACCTCAACCGAAGATAGTACGGAAACGCAAAGCATCTAAACTCCAATGCGACTAGACTTACACTGGTACACAGGTGCATGCAACCTACAGGTGATAAACCCTAAACCCTGAAACCTTCATGCCAGCCAATGGCACTCAGCTGACGATATCACAGAACACATGGAACATCCAAGGGATTCTGAATATGTGGCAACTGCGATGGATGAATCCCCTCACACTTCGACTCAACAGTGGAATGTGTTTAAGGATGTGTCTGTACACTTGTGGACACACAGCACACACGCCATCACCGCACAGAAAGACGAATGCAAACTAGCAATCGAAGTGACATCCTATGTCAATCCCACGAGTATACGTAAACTAAAAATATCCCAAATGACTTGCGTATACACGCCCTAAAAATACATATCACTGCCTGTTTTTATTTCCTGACTGGAACAATACCATCCACGTTTACTTCATCAGAACTCAATGGACGTATTAGGTACACGCACCCTTCATACATCTCACATTCTAAGCAAATACATCCTTCATACAACACACACACACACACACACACTTAAATATATATATATATACAATATATATGGATATACATACATACATACATACATACATACATATATATATATATATATATATATATATATATATATATATATATATATAGTAGTAGTATAGTATAGTAGTATTAGTTAGTATTATTATAGTAGT
>NW_014040524.1:202605-207219 GCF_001186125.1 Sphaeroforma arctica JP610
TATATATATATATATATAGTAGTAGTATATANAAANAATAATAATACATATATATATATATATATATATATATATATATATATATATATATATATATGTGATGTATGAAGAATGTATTTGCTTATAATGTGAGATGTGTGAAGGGTGCGTGTACTCAGTACGTCCATTGAGTTCTGATATATATATATGTTTAATATATTCTAAATAAATACATCCTTCATACATATTACATTCTATGTAAATACATCTGTAGACAGACACAGCACTGTCTATACCATCCATGGCTAATCAATCACAAATCAATGGACATATAACCATTCAGATGGCCGTTCGCCAGGAAACTACACACACTACCACACGACGTGTGCAATTGCGTCTAGATAAGCATACCATAAACTGAAAGCTCAAAGCCTTACTGCTGATGTGCACCCATGTACTCTCATTGACCGTGCGCAGTGCACAACCGCTCTCTACCAGTCAGTGTAAGCCTAAGATCGAGTAGCAGGTCCACATGGGACCTAAGGTTTTCAGGGATTCAAAACCCAACCCTCCTGAGAACACCATACCTAAAGGCTCACATTGAGAATAGCCAGCTACGCTCTGGGCGGATACCTATACTCCATATAAGGACATACCTTTCAGGTGTCCTGATTTCATCACATCATACAGATCCTGTTCATTGACGCTGTTGCCTCTGCCGATGTTGACAAACACACAGTCCTTCTTGAGCTTCATCAGCTGGTGCGTGTTCCAGAAGTGGTGTGTTTTGGCGGTGCCCGGGAGTGCACTGACTATGTAGTCGCAGTTGGCTGGTATAGTGGTGTTATGATTCGAACAAAAATAAGAAAAATAATTAAACCCTGAAACATAGTATGCACACTACGGGATGAGGAAGGCCCTGGGGACTACAGAGCACTGATATATGACTCCGGATGTAACGTCCGATTGGGCTGAGCTTTAGGCTTTCAGGGTATAGGGTTTAGGGGGTTGCTCACGGCTTAGTCAGTATAAACGCCATTAAAAAAGCTGATACAATAAGAGATGATTTAATACCATCTCCATACTACGAACCGACTATGCAACACGTATCCCCCGCGCACACCATGACAAGGCTAGATGCAACGCACAAACCTCTCACAATACACACAGAGACAAACAGTCCCCAGTACAACTATCTCACAATACACACAGAGCCAAACAGTCCCCAGTACAACCATCTCACAATACCTGCACATAGCACGCTGGTGTATAACCACCAGCGCGTGCACTTGTTCGAGGACTACATGTCTGCAACAGAAACCCTTGGCATACCAATTAACGCATCATCCGCTGACCCACACACTTGGTCGGCTATAGTGCGGTCCTCCTCTGTGAGCTGCTCAGGCCTCCGTTTGACGGCAACGATCTTTGGGGATGACGCGAGTATGTAGTGTACGGAGATAAGAACGGGCACACAGGTGAGGGAAGCCTTTGTGCACGTGGATCAGAGGGTCTCAACAACACACACACAACCACAGACACAGACACACACAGAGCAGCCACAGGCAGGTGTGCTGCGTCGTACTAGCGTATGCATATGCCGGCTAGTTCATCTGCGCACAACACATGCAACCGGGCATACACATGCCTACAACCATCGGTCATCAGCTCCAGACGGCTTATTCGGTTGAGAGTCGTTGAGGGTATTAGTGATGCTCGGTACGTTCCAACCCCAAATGATCCATTGTATGCATATGAAGTATACAGTGGACTGTGCTGGTTGCATGCAATCACCTACCTACCTTCATGCCAAATCCCTACTTAGCTGGTTGCATACAGTCACCTACCTACCTTCATGCCAAATCCATACTTAGCTGGTTGCATGCAATCACCTACCTACCTTCATGTCAAATCCATACTTAGCTGGTTGCATGCAATCACCTACCTACCTTCATGCCAAATCCATACTTAGCTGGTTGCATGCAATCACCGACCTACCTTCATGCCAAATCCATACTTAGCGCGTTTCGCCACCTCTCGCCCAATGCTGCCATACCCTGTCAGAAAAAACATTCAATAGTTTTAGGCTTTTAGGGTGTACAACTATTGTTTCTTCCAAGACTATTAGATAATCTTCAGATATCCGTTGAACAGGACACTGCGCCGTACAACACAACGTATTCACGTAATGTGAGCACAGGGAGATACAATCAAGCATGCACACACGCGCACAAACCTACAATCCCTAGAGACTTCCCCTTTAGCATGGATACGGAGTACTGTTCCCATTTTTTCTGGCGGTACAAGTCCACTGAGAGCGGAACCTAACGGAAGTGGATTCAGCAACGTAAACAAGAAGTGTGCATGAGGAATGAGCACATGGCGGTGAACGTGACGGCGACACTGCCGAGTCACTAATAGAAAACGTTAAACATAATTTACGGCGAGAGACGACAGTCACATGTAGGTCTATAGATGATACTTCAGATGTTGTCGCCGTTCTGTCAATGCTGGCTTATGAACGTTAACACAGCCATCATCGCTGCACTTACAAATCCAATACTACCGAATACTGGAACATAGTCAGAATACCGAGCATATATGTTCTCGTTCCGCATGCAACACCAGTCATACGTATTGCACTTTCTACACACAACAGTCTCACCTTCTTCGCAAAATGCAGCAGCGCCCCAACCGCGTATTCCCCCAGTGATTCACTAAACGCTGATTTGGAGTTGGTCAGTGTGATCTGTAGGAGAGACGGGTGAAAGGTTAGAAGGCCACAACCACCAGCTGTCACTGAGCGTAGTCGCTTGTTGGATTAACTGAGTTTTTCACTGAGCATAGTCGCTTGTTGGATTAACTGAGTTTTTCACTGAGCGTAGTCGCTTGTTGGATTGACTGAGTTGGCTTGGCACTATACGCCCAACAGTCGACATACCCACAGGTGTTGTTAGTGGGTGCAGTACACCTGGTGCTGTGAGTGCACTGCCTGTCCTGGGTGGCTGCATTGTTCGTTACTCATCAAATGGCCCGTGTTTGGCCTACGAGATATCTCCCCAGCGGGACTTCCTTCGTTTGTACTAATTCGGATATCAGACAACGTGTATCGATAGACTGCTCAGCGTCCAAACCATAGGTCGGTCGGGAAGACACGAGTCTTTTAATTTGGCTTTTAAAAGTAGTAGTCAAATAGACTACCATGTGATCACGTGCTGACATGTTGTACTGAAGAGCAGAGTACGCAATCTCGCGAACGGACTACGATGCACTTGAGCTGCTGTATAGGCATATCACAGACACACGCATACCACCAAGCACGGCTCACCTGTGCATACAACCCCCCCCCGAGTGCACATGCGCACTACCCCGCCATGACAACAGAATCACGCACACACAGGCATCCAACATACACACTTTGCTAACAAAGACAAACGAATATGCGACACACACACACACTTTGCTAACAAACATAAACGAATATGCGACTCACACACTTTGCTAACAAACATAAACGGATATGCGACTCTAACCCCAACGCCAATGCACAACCCACAGATAAGGACGCACCCTGTCTGCAGCCTTAAGCCCAGGGCTCAGTATACCATCTACCCCCGCCCTGCATAGATGAATGCGATGACATGGAACGGTTAAAGGTGTGCACACACGCACGCACCAAGAGTCCTGCACACAGAAGGTAGTGCACCTCGATTGCGACTATGAGGGCCGGGACGCACCCACTCGGGCCTATCAACTTGCGGACGTCAAGCGGTATGCACCTACCAGAAGCAATGGAACCACTCAGCACGCACAGCCGTGTGGGTGACCAGCCTGTCAATGTCTTCGAATGTCATACCCACGGGATTCATAGCCACGGCTTTCACATGGGCTGTGTCAGCCGCGGTGAGGTCTGCCAGGTGCGTCAGCTGAACACCTGCCCTGTTGATGTGGGTATGGGTCAAGTGTCCATGGTTTATTTAGCCGGTAGATGGGTTGCTGGTGGCTGTGTATGTGCGTGCGTGTAAATTCATATGCAATGGGAATGTATACATATACATATACATATATATATATATATATATATATAGTCCAATCCAGTAGTGTGAGGCGTTTCATCAGCGAGATGGGTTACAGGTGCATCACATACCCTTCACTGTCAACTGCAGGTGCATTGCCGGAGTCTTGGGGTTTCTCCAGCGCAACAATCTGAAACGGTGTTTTATTTTTATCTTGATAGACACCCCGTCCGTGTCGGCTGATTGGACCCAAAGTCCCCGACTCAACAATCTGCGAGGGCAACAGGTGCATTGAAAACGCTCAGGTTACTGTAGCTATGTGAAGACAGTGTGTTGGCGTGCGGGCTCCTCCTATCAACCAGCAACACACGGACGGGTGAGCTTCATCACACAGCAAACACAGCTGAGGACGCTGAAGTGCACGCACGCAATGCGACTGCTGGTACAGTATGCGCGTAAACAAACCCTCTCAGTCATATCCGATGTAACCACAAGTCTGCATCGCCAACTCTCTACTAGTACACTAACCGATACTTAACTTTGAACCTGGATTTGGGTCTACGGGTAGGCGATATCTTAATAGAAGAGGCTCCAATGCAGGCATCATATGCACAACGTC
>NW_014040524.1:207565-209610 GCF_001186125.1 Sphaeroforma arctica JP610
GGCCAGACCTCAAATACAAGGACCGGTACATTTATATATCCAGGGGCAAAGGTATTCAGCGTTTTAAATACAAATATCTATGACACAGATGCACAACGTCTGGTCAGACCTCAAATACAAGGACCGGTACATTTACATATCCAGGGGCAAAGGCATTCAGTGTTTTAAATACAAATATCTATGACACAGATCGCGAACACTGGTACGGTGTCGACCTATCCAAGCACATCCATGCACATCACAGTCTTTGGCAATCGCATAACATAACCAGTCCAGAGAAAGCACTTGGTTGGTACGGAGTACACGCACTCCCGGGCACAAACATGGCATACCGCCTGGTACAGCCTATGCGTCGCACTCGGCAGCAGGACAAGTAAGTCTGCGGGTGTTTCGGTTGACGTGCTCATGGTGTTCAATTGTATCTTCGGCCACGCAGGTCCTTTGGGTAGGTAGGTAGGTAGTAGTCAATACAGAGTTCAGCAGCAACAAACACCGCCCCGCGCTACGCTGGTGTAGTGATACCTGTACGCTCCCACAGGCCGTGTGTGTTGTAGCCCATATGTATACCAAACTACGCACACTCGCACACATGCTCAGATGCACACCACAGGCACTCTGCACAGGTATGTTTGCCCTTACACATCCTCTGGTGCCGTGTGGTTGCAGCAGCGTCTTATAGCACAGATAACCTATTTCACCACACACTGCCGGCGGGGAGTGGGGTGGGGTGGGGTGGCTATTGGTATATGCAACACCCTGTCTCATGCAGCACCTTGTGTTTGGTCGTGCTGATCTAAGAGAATCAGAATGTGTCGTGTGATCGGGATATGTCGTATGTCCCAGGGTTTAGGGGTTTTAGAGGTGTGGTATACTCTAGCACACAAGCATACGAACTGTGCGGTTTGGCGGTTTGGCTCAGACGTAGTGCAAAAAAAGAGGGGCTGACCCAGTATTCCATCATGCAAAATAAAATGAACTTCTGATTCACCATGTAAACTAAATGCGATAACATTAAGTATGCATCTGCGTATCTATCTATGGATGTATCTGCTAATGTATTCAGTATCTGTGCATTTATCCACGGATGTGACTATGGATGCATCTATCTATGGATCTATCCATGTATAAATCTTTGTATGCAGCTATATATGTTTCTATGTATATATATTTATGTATCTATTTATGTATCTATGTATGTATCTATGAATGTATCTATTTATGTATCTATGTATGTATCTATGAATGTATCTATGTACGTATCTATGAATGGATCTATTTATGTATCTATGTATGTATCTATTTATGTATCTATTTATGTATCTATTTATGTATCCTCTGTATGTGTCTATTTATGTATCTATTTATGTATCTATTTATGTATCCTCTGTATGTATCTATGACTGTATCTATTTAAGTATCTATGAATGTATCTATTTATGTATCCTCTGTATGTGTCTATGAATGTATCTATTTATGTATCTATGAATGTATCTATTTATGTATCTATGCATGTATCTAATTATGTATCTATTGATGTGTCTATGAATGTATCTATGTATGCGTCTATGAATGTATGTATTTATGTGTATGAATGTATCTATTTGTGTATCTATTTATGTATCTATGAATGTATCTATTTATGTATCTATGCATGATATATCTATGTATCTATGTATGTGTCTATGAATGTATCTATTTATGTATCTATGTATGTATCTATGAATGTATCTATTTATGTATCTATGTATGTGTTAATGAATGTATCTATGAATGTGTCTATGAATGTATCTATTTATGTATCTATTAATGTATCTATGAATGTATCTATTAATGTGTCTATGAATGTATCTATTTATGTATGTATGTATCTGTATATGAATGTATCTATTTATGTATCTGTGTATATGTCAACGAATGTATCTATTTATGTATGTATGTATGTATCTATGAATATATCTATTTATGTATCTATATATGTATCCATGAATGTATCTATTTACGTATCTATGAATGTATCTATTTATGTATGTATGTATGTATGTATG